>NC_066574.1:3076399-3151399 GCF_024679095.1 Eriocheir sinensis | reverse complement strand
CTCAACCCAATAGTCCCTAAAATCCCAAAAATGCATATGATGATATAAACGTAAAACGTAACACCCACACCCATCATTTGTCCTTGTATGGAATGTGACCTTACTGTTTGAACACTCACTTTTGCAGTATTCATATATATCAATTTCGTTAACTGACGTAAATAATATTTTTCTGGCCCTCGGGCTGTCTGCTTTTTTGACATAAGAAATCTGTTGCTCTAAAGCAAAAATAAATTATATATATATATATATATATATATATATATATATATATATATATATATATATATATATATATATATATATATATATATATATGAAGCAGTTTTCAGATAAATTGCCCCAAACGTCAACAAGCGATACTGGAATGGGAACTCACCATTGGTAATTCTTATGACTCCTCCCTTCTTTGCTCTCCCGACTCCCCCGCTGGACGATCGCAGTAGGCAGATGATCCACCATCACTTACCAATTTACTATCCCCAGGCTTCCGTTTGGACAGAAATGAGTAAGGAACTCAAGTTCGCGCTCTCCTGCGACGCGTCCTCCAAGCCGGTGAGGGAGAAGCTGCCCGAGCATGAGAACGGACCTTCCTACCTCTCCATGAACACCTTGGCATCCACCTTCACCACCTCCCAGTATTCCTTCTCATCCAAGGACCCGCCGGTCTCCTGACAACTGCAGGTATCCGCCACCACCAGTGCGTGCGGGCTTAAGGCATAACCTCTTTCCCTTAGTCTGCACTAACACATTGTTTAGCCTCAAGGATGTGAGCGCCAGTATTGATGACCTTGGAGACAGGACGCTTACATGCTTGCGGACCACTACGTGTTTATCTGAAAACTACAAACTTTTACACCAAGAAAAAATAAAAACCGTGCAAAACGTCAGCATGAAATTGCACCATATTCTATTCATACGCTTCGAACTATTATTTCTATATATCTACGTACGTACTAGCGTACCACAGCAAATACTAATTGCTTGTATCATCATATGCACTTTGGGGATTTTCGGAACTATAAAAACTAACTCAAAAGCCAACTGGTAATTTTTCCCCTCTCACCACCAGTCTCCACCGCCATCGACGCAAGAGCCGACACTTCGAGGCTCGGAAGAGAAACTCAAGCCACACGACATACCGACGCCCCCCCTGGCTATCGCGCGCAGCAACCAGTCCCTGGACCGCATCTCCCGCCGGTCCGTGCCACCCACGTCCTCCGAGGCTGCCAGCGGGTCAGCAGAGGGAGGCCTGCAGTCCCCTGACCTGCCCTTCCAGCTCATATCAACTGTATGACACTAGGACAACCTAGGTGGTCAACAGCCGGTGCAGGAGCAGACAGTCATCCTGCACATCGCTCGTTCTCGACTCTAGGCTCAAGAAGAAAGGCAATCATATATTTTTTACAAAATACTATACGTAAAGCTACCTTAGGGCGTCATGAAGTGATATGTAAGTAAGTTTGTCTTTCATGCTTACGTACACGGTGTACATGAGGTTTTCTACGTTACATACACGAATATTTAGTGTCGCTTTGATACTTGTTGAACAATGTTCTGGACCTTCCCAAGCAGTGGAATAGAAAATTGGAAACAGATTCTTAACTCGTTCAATACTTTTCACGAACACTAAACATTCTCAGGCAAGACACGTGAGAAGCATAGGTAACACGCAACCTCGGTCTTCTGGGCATCCTGCCAAGGCTGTGTCCGCCACTACTGTACTCCTGACGCTGCACAGCGAGGTGACACTGAAGACAAACAAACGCCGTCATTACATTTTCAAGTTCAAATCAAATAATACACATGAATGCGTGAGAATCCATTTTTATACAGCAAGGAAATCAACGGAAGTCATAGTTACTTCCCGTGAAATGTGTGGCTGCAGGGTAACTCGCTCATCTGGTTGTGCTCGAGAGGCAGACTAAGAAAACCTCTCCTTAGGACAACAGGTACAGCTGAGAACTAATTCAAGGGATAAAATCTCACGAGGCATGAGATGAAGTATAGGGGAGTGTGTGGAGAAAAAGTCAGTGGCATATCATTTTTTTCAGTGGATATGAGTTAAGCATTCTGAGAAAAATGTTAATTCTTATCACCCTGAGGAGAGTTATGACATGAGGGATGCTGATGACATGACTGAGACATTTCTTGACGGTGAAATTATAGAAAAAAAAATCACAGTTATGGAAGGTGTTCATGTTTACTACTGAATTATCTAGGACTGTAAATTATCACCACTAAGGCATAAGTTGTTGTTGAATTAGCCAGATTCTCATGTTTGGAGCAGAGAGCGCCAAACACAACACTCGTGGAAATACCAATACTTTTTTTTCAGATTATTTACGTCTGTTTAAATGTATTCGTATTCACCGGCTCCACAATTTTTTATTATTATTTTTAAGATCATATATATTTTTTATATTAGAATCAGAATGTTGTCTTTTATAAGGTATTGTCTGTATTTTTACATGTAATGCATTTATTGTCATTTATTGTTTTCTATAACTAAATGAAGGTTCACTGGTGAGGCCAAGAGCTCGGTTCACAGGAAGTCAATTTTGTAGACAATGTTCATGCAAGCGTTCGTTGAAATGTGAATTGTAAAAGGAAAGAAAGCAAGAAAGTGGTCGTGAGAAACGTCTTGCACTCCACTGACGTTTTTTTACAGTAAAGAAAGCAGCTCAAGGGCTAAAAAACAAAGCAAAAAAAAGTAACAAAAAAGCCCGTTCAGTGCTACTCCTGTGAGAGTAAAGAGAAGTGAGGCGTCAGAAGAAAGAGTCAATCTGAGTTACGTGAAATGATGACAAATGTTCACAGGGAAAAGACTAACTTCCATCTCCGCGTAGTCACCACCCGGGGAAACTAAGCTTAACGTTATGATCAAAGCATGGCAAACAAGCTTCTGTGTTAGTTTATTGTTTGTTTCCGACCTGTTCTTGTTTACGATTTTTTTATGCTCAAGGAAAGACCAGCCAAGGACGCAAGTGTTGGCCGCACGTCACGTTATGTTACTTTTTATCTTTTAAGTTCACTATTCTCTTGAGGTTCAGTTGTTGTACGTGTAATGTAAACGATCTATTCCTGTACTCTCCCATTCAGTTATGACGAAATACATTATTACAAACTTTTCTCCTGATACCTTCTATGCATTCCTGCCGCCGCCCCTTGTGTCGGGCAGCGCCACTCACCATGCATGACGGAGCAAGACTGGCCCTCGGTGATTTAATGTGGCTGTGTTGTTCTTATGAGGCTGACAAGAGTGTGGTGTGACTGATGCTGCTTTGGTGTGGACGGTGTGGCTGTGGTGAATGGTAGTGTAGTGGTGTAGCTAACTGCTGTGGTATGAAGGTTGTTGTTTGGATATGACCAGTAGTGCCAGTCCCTCTAGTGAGTCACATCGGCATTCCCTATTATCTGTAACACGTTTTTGGGACAGCAGTGAACCTGGCAATCAAGAGAAGTACTAAATAACTTTACACATGAGTTTGGATCATACAGATGTTTATTCTCAGCTTCAATACATGTGCAGGTGTTGTATACGTTCATCTTGACAGTGATACATAATTATTAGCATCATCCGGGCGATATTTTATCAGTCAACGTAATCTACTTGGTGGGAAGGCTCGTCACGTATCCCCCCATCATCTGTGTTTCACTTCAGTGTTCGAAACGTATGAAGCATGCTTTGCTTCGGGGTATTTCTCCAATGAATATAATCATTTACACTGGCAAAAATTCGTCACGTATCTTCACTCAGCATATGTTAAGAAAGGTAAATGCATGAGTATATGTGGTGCGGTAAGTTGTGTATCCTATTAAAACAAAAGGGGTCGCATTGTTTGCATGAATCACTGCCCTCTGGTGGTTGTCAAACGATACTTCATTCTATACAAGATGGCTGCCGGAGAGGGACGACGAGAGTCTGCTGTGCTGCATCGGGCGGCGAGAAAGGTATGTATTTAATTAAAGAGACCTAGGCAACACTCATTACAAGTCGTCAGTTAGTGTTACAGCGAGATGAGTGAAGCCACTTAAACGTGTTCATATATTACATTATGGAATTACCTCAAAAACGATCCCTTAAATGTAGTGAGCAGTCGGCCTCCAGCGACGAACCCCCGAGACTTACCCGAGTCAAGCTTCATGTTTCACTCGCCTCATCCTTGTGTGTAGGTTAGAACTCAGGGGCGTGGAAGCAGGGAGAAGGTGAGAGAGGAAATAGATGCAACGAGCCGAAATGACTTACTTGAAATATGCACACACACAGATAGATAGATAAATAAATAGATGGTCTTTAGTCGGTATTCTCAAACGCTTCCATATCTCACATCAACTATTTCCAAAGGCCGAAAAGGAGATCAATTGGGTTTTTATTAAGTGCCTTTTCACAGCCATGGTACAGAGGAAGGGTCAAACTACCACCAAGGCCATAAAACTACCTCTGGAAACGCCCAACAATACCCTTACGAAAGCTTTGTCAAATGTATGTTCTTGGACACCGAAAGGTTTAAGCATATGAGCCAAATTTAACCTCTTTGAATGATTACTTCTCTCTTTGTGTGCGCAGTTTGCCGAGTATTGCACCGTATATAACTTTCTCCTCGGCTATGCGTCAGGGAAAGTAAGAGTGGACGGGAACAGCCAAGTCGGAAAGGAAAATCTGGCATACCAAGTTAATGGTTACATACGTTTCTCTTTCTTTTTTTTTCATTTCTCTCTCTCTCTCTCTCTCTCAAGCATACACACACACACACACACACACACACCTACTTCCGCTATGGTTCTAAATAGAGATCACAAGTTTTGCACGAGAGAGAGAGAGAGAGAGAGAGAGAGAGAGAGAGAGAGAGAGAGAGAGAGAGAGAGAGAGAGAGAGAGAAGAAAAGATAGATAGACAGATAGATATTAAGAAAACAAAAAGAAAAAGAAAAGTCGGTGAAAGGGGAGTGCATGTGAGGGGGACGAAGTGAGGGGTCGCCCGTGCCTGCTCATTCAAGGTCATACTTATACGCGGTAGAGAGAAAGTTGGAGGTCAAGAGCCTCGTGGAGGAATGTGGTCCTGCCGGCGCGAGGAGGTCCTCTTAGCGGTGCAAGTGTCCTCTCTCTCCCTTTCCGGCCGCCGCCACCCCAGCTGTCCCCAGGCACACCTTCCGCCTCACCCCAAACCCCCCTCCCGATGCCTCCTGTAGCGCCCTGTGTCAGTGTATTCAGACGCTTCCACCTCTCCCATCACCTATTTCCAAACGCCAAAGAGATCAATCGGGTTCTAATGAGTGTTTGTTTAGGTTCATGGTACAGAAGAAGGGTCGATCTACCACCAGAATCATAAAGCTATCCCTAGAAATACCCACAACTCCTAGAAAAACCTTGTTAAATATGTGGGCTTGGGCGCCGAGATGTTTAGGGCTGTATTTTAAAACACCATCGCTTCTCACATCAACTATTTCCAAAGGTCAAAGAGGGGATCAATCGGGTTTTCATGAGTGTTTTTTAAGGTTCATGGCACAGAAGAAGGGTCAAACTACCACCAAGGTCATAAAACTACCCCTGGAAAGGCCTACAGCTCCTACGAAAGCCATGTCAAATATGTGAACTTGGGCGACGAAATGTTTTAAAATACGAGCGTTAGACTATGACTCCACGTGATGTGCTGTCAAGTGTGAGTCGAGCATCTTCAAATAGTTCTCAAGCCCCTTCACATGTTCTTCACTTCTTTTTGTCAAGCCTCTTTAGGTACTTTTTGCGTGTTCCTTTATTCCTACTTCATACTTTTTTTTCTTTCGAAGTAGTCGTTTTGTTATAGTATTTAAAATCTTCATGAATGGGGTGATTCTGATTATCATAAGGTATGTTTCTTTTGTTTTCCTGAATCTTGATTGATTGATTGATTGATAGTTTATTGTTGCAAGTAAAACAACAAAGGAGAAGGGAGAAGCATGCCATCCCAACCCCCAGGCTAAATATATGGGTTTATTTTAATTTTCATAAGGTATGTTAAATCTTTATATTCCTTGATTTATTTTAATTATTATCAGGACTGTTTCTTTTATTTTCCTAGACCTCTATATATGTGATCTCTTCCTATAACTTCCACTATCTTTTTATATAACTGAAGTGGCGCTCTACCATAAATGACCTCAAGATAAGCCGTCGTTCAGCAGCATACATAACCTTCGAACGCCCGCCATATATCCCTATTATTGTCGCCTCTCATTCATCCCTTGTCGCACGCTCGCCCATCATGTCCACGCCCCGTCACGGTCCCTCACTGAATGGATCCGCTATATATGCTTCCCTCTCTTCTTTCACGCTGCTGTGCCAGAGTAAGATTGATCGGGTGCTTGTCATGCCATGCCTCAGTGGTCAGAGAATTAATGAAGCAACGTAAAGAAGGAATGTTACTTAAAGAAGGAGAGGAGAGGAGTGAAGAAATGGAGTGGGAAGTAAGAATGAAATGATAATAGAAAGAAAAAGGAGAGAAGGAATGAAGAACAATAAAAGAAAAAGGTATAGATAGATAGACAGAGTTAGATGGATAGAGAGTATGATTGTAGGTACTCCATCTATGAGGAATACTTGAATACAAAAACGAAATATAAGGTGAGGTTTCAAGGTATATTTTTGTCCAGCAACTAGTGCGATATACCAAAATGACCCTGATGCGCCACAACACACAAAACTGATGCGCCCCCCCCCCCCCCCCCCGTGCAGTACAACAATGGTGGGTCACGGGAAACTAATGGCTGTTGACGAAAACCCTAAATTGCCGCACTGCAAAATTTGGCGCTGACCAAAACAAATGATGAAACCTGACACTCATGAAACCGTCAGCTCCAGATCGCATAACACGTCCGCTGAGCCATATCCCACCACCCCTTTTTATCACCTGTTATTACGCTACCAGTGAGGGGACATCCAGCACACCAATACCACATGGGAAACACTCCGCCATCCACCACAGAGGCAGAGAATGACCTGGGACTATATGTTACCAGGCTACCAGTGAAGGGATATCCAGCACACCAATACCACATGGGAAACACTCCGCCATCCACCACAGAGGCAGAGAAAGACCTGGGAGTGTATGTTACCAGGCTACCAGTGAAGGGATATCCAGCATACCAGTACCACATGGGAAACACTCCACCATCCACCACAGAGGCAGAGAAAGACCTGGGAGTGTATGTTACCAGGCTACCAGTGAAGGGATATCCAGCATACCAGTACCACATGGGAAACACTCCGCCATCCACCACAGAGGCAGTGAAAGACCTGGGAGTGTATGTTACCAGGCTACCAGTGAAGGGATATCCAGCACACCAATACCACATGGGAAACACTCCACCATCCACCACAGAGGCAGTGAAAGACCTGGGAGTGTATGTTACAAAATAAAATGGATATTCACTAATTCCTTTTACATAACCAGTCGGGACTCGCCTCTGCCCCATCTTCTTATGAACATGTAAACTCCACTCTGCAAGTCTAATTTGCCCTCTGGAAATACATTTAGACGAGCACACGCACATGAGGACAGTCGTATCTGTTAGGCAGTTAGAGCAATAGCTGATTTGCTTTACAACTGTCAAATTATAAGATTCAGTTTACCGCCTCGGAAAACAGCTTCCTTAACCCGGATGTATCCATTAATCTTCTGAAAAAGTAAATTACTCATTGCAATCCATCATGGTCTGATCACGATTCTGGACTCGCAATCTCCAGCCAGAACCCTCCCCGAACGAGAGAGAGAGAGAGAGAGAGAGAGAGAGAGAGAGAGAGAGAGAGAGAGAGAGAGAGAGAGAGAGAGAGAGAGAGAGAGAGAGAGAGAGAGAGAGAGAGAGAGAGATGGGGAGGGCAATGTTTTTTGCTACCCTCCCCAAGAGACGACCCGTGATGCTGGGTCGCGTGGGGGTGTGAGTGAGGCGTCTCAGGTGGGAGGCAGCCAGCAGCCGGCCAGCCAGTCTAGGCGTGGGTGTGTGGACTGCCGGGCGGAGGGTGACGGGAGCCGCTGCCGTGAGGTGCAAAATATTCAAGAGATTTTTGACTCGTCTTGAACATCGTCTAATGGAGTTATGTAAAGATATTTGTCGATCGGAAACGGAGTCAAATGTACGTTTACTTGTTATTTCGAGCTCAAAGTGACGTGTGTTGGGGTTCGACAACACTAACTCATGTGGCATCTCTTACCTGCCAGTGACTCTGTGCTGGTGACGAGGGCGATGTTCTGAAGATTGCGAGTAAGTGTTTGTTGATTTCGTATGTGCAATAGGCTGCGATATTTAATTGTAAAGCTAAAATACTGATCGTGTACTTTCGCCCAGGTTTACTCTTGCTGTGACGAGATTCGCTTGTGAACTCTTGCTTGGAAACTCCCGCAACAACTTGTAGGAGTGGAAGATCAGGTTGGCAGGTTGCGTGCGTTGAGTAGCCTGGGGGTTGTTACACACACACACACACACACACACACACACACACACACACACACACACACACACACACACACACACACACACACACACACACACACACACACACACACACACACACACACACGCAAACAAACAAGCAAACAAACATCACATAACTCATCTGCACCAAAGTTTCCATTTCCTAGAAAGCAGGAACTTCTAACCTCAGCTATATCAAAACGTCTATTTGATCTTTACCGCAAGGGAGGCAGATCAAAGACAAAATAAAGTAGCACACAAAAAAATAACACCCTACTCATATAATTATAAGGGTATAAAAAACTTAGTAAAAAAAATGAAAATAAAAAGTAGACAAAAATAATGGTCGGCGTGACATCCCAAGACTTGTAACACTTAAATATCTTTGTTGTGCCATTACCTAAGTGACGTAACGTAGAGCCCAACAAAGTCTCGTGTGGAAACTTTATGGTGGTCGTGAGGGGCCGAGCGGACGGACCCCCGACGCCGCTCCTTCTCCTGCCAAGGCCAACCTCCCCTCGGCGCGTGCTGACCCCGCGACCCGCCCGGCCAGCCCCCCTCAGACCAGGCCAGTGCTGCGCGGCTTTCCTTTCACTCTATGGAATCGTAGTAAAAAATTTTGCTCCACCGCCGTTGTGCGTCAATGATTTTAGGCACGAACAGTGTGTGGGGTAACTCTGCCCTTCAAAGATAAACTTGGCTCCATAAATTCTGCATTACTTCATGCATAAATTTTACAAATATAGCTCTTCAAAGAGATTGTTTTCAGTTGTCATAGTGTATAATGATAATTTGAGGGAAATAACTTTGGATTTCAAGATGGGGATACATTTGCCATATTGTTATTTTACTGCTATGTAAAGAAAACTCGTAAAAAATGACCACTAAAATACTGAAATATTCTTCGCAATACTCAGAACTTCATAGAGAAAAGTGAAAATTATTGTAAAGTTTTCCTAAATTCAGATGCAAATGTTTAATCCTTCCACAGTTCTCGGGAAGAAAATTAATGTAAGGCCTTCATAAAACCAGTATTCTAACGCGCAAGTCTTTAATCCTTCCCAGGTCTTGGCAAGGACAGTATGCGGCGAAGCAGCCCCCGGAGTCCCCGGAGCCAGCTGCTCCTCGTCCTGCTGCTGGCGGCCTTCACGCGGGCCCAGGAGGCGGCGGGTGAGCAAACACTGCTACGCACCTCAGGGCATCATGACACAATCAGCGGTTTTGGAAATGATGTAATGTTTCAGTGATATAGTGGAAGAAAGGAGTGTTAATCTATATCTTCATTAGTAGCAGTAGCAGTAGTAGTAGTAGCAGTAGTAGTAGTAGTAGTAGTAGTAGTAGTAGTGGTAGTAGTAATAGTAATAGTAACAGTATTAGTATTAGTAATAGAATAGTAGTAGTAGTAGTAGTAGTAGTGGTAGTAGTAGTAGTTTTGTACCCCTAGATAGTATAATCGGCAGACAAATATCATTATGTCGTGTTTTCACGTATTACATATTTTCTGAAGATTATCATGGTTTTACGTGTCTTTCAATTTCGTCAGACCTGAACGACGCGGTCAAGCTGGAACAGACGGACGCAGTTCGCGCATTACTCTCGGCCGGTGCAAACGTCAATGTCACTGATAGTCTTGGTGAGTGTTTTGAGTAAGGTGTCTTTCCTGGAGAGAATGGTTAAGTATTGATTATCATTCAAATCAATGCAGAACTAAAAAATGTTACATAACCTACTTACTTACGGTTGAATGCTGCCCGTAAGTAAATGTTTGTGTACATCATCAATGAGATTATTTGTGGCACCCCTTTCGTAGAAATGTTTGTGCTGTCGCTGTGCGGTGAAGAATACAAAGATTATGTGCCTTCTCCCTTGGCAGGCTGGACGCCGCTCCATAACGCTGCCTACACGGGCCAGGCTGACATGGTGCGCGTTTTGCTGATGCACCAAGCAAACCCTGACACACCCGAACCCGTCCATGGTAACAGTTGTTGTGTGTGCATGGAAGGAAACTGAGCCTATCTGTGATTGTTACTTTAGCTGTTCATATGCAGTTGTTGTTTGTTCTCTCTCTCTCTCTCTCTCTCTCTCTCTTATATAATCAAGATTTCTAAAACAGTTACGAACTTGGATTCACTAGCTTGTTAGACCCAGGATCCATACGACGTGGATCCTGGCTCGACCCATTTGTACAGGGTGGGAGATGTTGATCGTAGGTATATCACACCAACTCCTTTGTTTCTTGTGACTTTTCTGGTATCCGTAAGAAGTTTAATGAATCCGGCCCCTTGTTATCATTTACATACCCTCTAGTTTTTATATCCCTATGCTGCCAACGCACAGGCCGTTCATCGCTCCACCTGGCAGCTTACAGCGGCCACGCAGAGGTGGTGTCGCTCCTGCTGGACGCCGGGGCCACCATCGACCTGAGAGATGAACATGGTGAGTGATGGCTTGCTGTCTCCAGTGGTACAACAGGCATTTCGCAGTCTTAAAGATGCATGCATTTACTATTAAAATATTAGTATCGATTGCTATATAATACTTGTCTTCTAAATTTTATGGAAGCGAAATGAGGCGGCAAAGGAAGTAGTTTTGCGAATGTTAAGCCTAAATTTACCTCTACAGTATTTGAATCTGAATTGAAAGGTCATATTGATATAACACGCACATGGTCATATGCTTGTTTGTATGATATATGTTTAAAAATCTATCAATGAATTTTCTTCTCAAGGTCAGTCTGCCCTGCACCTGGGGGTGTGGCGGGGCCAGGTGGGTGTGGTGGCTACTCTGCTGCAGCGAGAGGCGCAGGTGGACGCCCAAGATGACAGAGGTGTGTGTGTGTGTTTTACGTCTCCGCCTATTGTGCCGGTAGGTAGGGGGCTGCTTGAGGGATCGGCCCCCAGCCCGTCATGGCGGCCATGGCACAGTATGGTGGCTGGCGCCATATTCTCGTGTGTGTGTGTGTGTGTGTGTGTGTGTGTGTGTGTGTGTGTTTTGAGAATTTGAACATTTGAACATTGATTATCCTATATTTATTTACCTAGTTGTGACATATTGGAAATGTGCCATGCTCCTGGGATCCCGTCTTTCTCATGAAAAATATTTATTTGCCATTATATATTTTTTTTTTATAATGATGTCAACCTTGTGTTTTTTATTCCACCCTGAAGGCAGCACACCCATAATGCTGGCTGCCATCCAGGACACTCCTGAGGTCACCAGGGAACTCCTTCCATATTGTCCAGACCTCAGGATACCCAACAAGCAAGGTTGGTGCCGCCCACTGTGACGTGCAGCTTGGCTTTCTAGTTCCCATACTTGATGCTAAGACGCTGCGCCCATACATACTCCTGAAGCATGATCATCAGTTTCCTTTTCAGAATATTGAAATCATATAATAGAGGCCACTATTACTAGAATATTTTTACTAGGTAGATTAATCATATGCATTTTGCGATACTATACAAATGCATGAATGAATGACCACTCAATTTTCCTTTCAGGTCAAAATGTCATGCAGTATGTAAAGAAAGGGAATCTCACCAGGATGCAAGACATTGTTTTAGGTAAAGTCTCATATTTTCTTCCACTTAGCATTGTTTCTTCATGATGAAATTTGACATGCGGAGATAAATAACTTTAGAAAAGGAAATTGAAGCATATAATCAGTTTTCTCTTCACATTAACATTAGATCCTATTTTCAAAAACTTTCTTGATGCTTTATAGGCAGAAATCAATCTGCCTGCTGAGATTTAAACAAGCTGACTCATTGTCGAATCTGTAACACTGTAGGCTGAACCACTGAGGGTTGAAAAATATTTGCTTTTAGCATTATGGGTTCCTCTCCCCTGTGTTAGTTATAAGTGTTATATGTGATTGCAGAACACTTGCAACGTCCCTGCCGCCGGTCAGTTCTCCAAATGGTCCCAGCCTCACCAAGCAAGACCAGTACTGTAGAAGGTAAGGGGCCAACCTTCAGCTGATTTCCCAGACATTTTGGATCATCAAAATTTCAGCATAATAATTTTGTCCTCTGGAGGACTTCCTAAGCTGAATTTTGTTAATGAGCAACATTGTATCCAGCTCTCCGATGTAAAGGAGATGGGATATGCAAGACCACACTTGTGTTTCTATAAAAGGGCTGTGAGGCATAAGACACGATATTTGATTGAAAAAAAAAAACGTCAGATGCTTTTGAGTGCTTTGCTGCATACATGCATGTGTGGGTGTGCATGTGTCTATCCGGCACATGGACCTAACAGAACTAAACAGCACAAAATGGGTGGAAGATGGGCTCCTTGCCTCCTGTGTTTAGGCGGTTAGGGTGGATAAGATGCAAATGTATTCCCTCAGGTAAGGAATGTCCAGCTGGTGAAAAGAAGCATCCAGATGATGATGCCCCTCATCGCTGGTGGCTGCCGACAACACCAGTGGGGAAGAGTGTTGGCCTCCCCTGCCCCTCAGGTAATAATGGCTCGGCTACTTGGACCTGTGGCAGGGACGGGGTGTGGCAGAGAACAGCAGACCTCAGGTAATGTTATCGAGCTGAACCACACTGTTGAACATGAGCGTAGAGTCCTCCCGGTTATTTGATCCTAGGAGACGGTAGCATAAGTTGTTTGAAGATAAAAAAAAATGCGTAATAATAATAATAATAATAATAATAATAATGATAATAATAATAATAATAATAATAATAATAATAATAATAATAATGATAATAATAATAATAATAATAATAATAATAATAATAATAATAATAATAATAATAATAATAATAATAATAATAATAATAATAATAATAATAATAATAATAATAATAATAATAATAATAATAATAATAATAATAATAATAATAATAATAATAATAATAATAATAATAATTGCGTTGTATTTGTAGCCATTGTCGAGCAGTGGTGTTCAGCGGGTGGCAGGGCGTGGTCACCATGGAAAACATATCTGCCGCCAAAACCATGAAGGATGTCGCCCTCAGCCTGGAGTCCGTCACCCTCGCCGCAGGGGACCTCATCACCCTCTCCCTCATACTGAAGAGGCTGTCGGAGAAACACACAGGGAATGTACACCCCTCTCACACACCTCTGCAGACCTTCATAGAGGCACAAGTGAGTTTACTGATAAGTTTGTATATGTTTGTTCTCATAAGACAGCTACTGCATTTTCCAGCCTCGAATGCATCACTGTTAACATGGCTCACTCATTATTAGACGTAGGTGTTGAAAGTGTTATATATATACTTCTGTGGCACACCTCTTCTCCGTTTTAAACTCCCACTTCTGTTGCTTTCTTATTCTTAAACTTTTTGGTTGTAATTATGACACATTATGCCTATTGCTGATTTTCCTTTCAGCATTTTGTCCAAGGGTTGACAGCTGTGGTCGACATGATGCTGTCAAGACCCTCGGCGTGGTGGGGGTTGCCTCAGGACCAGATGGCTGTCTCTCTGTCACACATCCAGACGTCCCTTGCCTCAGCTGCCCTCACTCTGGCCGCCTTTCAAAAAACGCCAGTGCAGGAACTCTCCCAAGACACGCTCTGTAAGTGTTAGTCTTCATACATTGAAAAAGTACTGGTATTACGTATACTCAGTTCTATAATATACGTTGCTGAATTTCAGTATTTCCTCTGCATACCACCTTCCTACCTCTCAGAGCCAACGCTTTGACTAAATGTCTCTTACTTTATACATCTTACTAATAGTTTTACTGCAAGGCACTCTGCACAATGTGTTGCTAAGCATTACAACCATGATAGACATTTAATTTTCTATCTATTTTTATTTAGAAATAAGCTTAAAACCAATGCTAAATACATGTTCCCAAATTCTGATAAGCTGCGTAGGCTACTGCTATGAAATTATGTTTATATTAGTTACCAATGAATAAAGAAGAGTTTGCAAACCTATAATTAGCTAACCAAAGCGGTATATTTGTGTGCAGATGTAAAGGTGGTGCAGCAGCCGCCAGCGTACTTCAGCCCAGCCTCGCACAGAACCTTCTCCCACCCTGAGCACAACCACACAGCCCTCACTCTGCCGCCTCGCTTCTATCAGGGTTATGCAGAGCACCTCAACACTGTCAAGGTGGCATTTGTGTCTTACAGCAATCTTCACTGCATTTTCAACTCACTTCCTTGGTAAGCTTAATCTGTTATTTTTTTTTTCAAAAATATTACACAAATAATTAACCTATCACATTTCATGAAGAGTTACCAGCTCTAACAGTTATCTGTAATGATCATATATATGCAAGTAACTATTTATTTACTTCCTGAATTGATTACCATTGTCTATCTTTTGTCATTACTCCCATTTTTATTCCCCTCAGTGATGCTGAGAAGTTGCGGGTGGCAGTGGACTTGCCAGCTTATGGACAGATAAACGGTGCGATCCTTGGTGCCAGCGTTGGGGCCGACACCATCTGGCATGCTCGTATGTATGATTAGCACTAACATCATTAATGTAACAAAAGGATGGGTGAATGGATGTTGAATTTTGGCCAACAGGATAGTGTTATCTGGTGATCTACGAGTAGGTATTAATAACCCCTTTAAAATATTGTGTTTAGCAAAAAACTCTTGAATGGTTTACATGAGTCCCCATTTTACACACAGCACTTGGCATGGTGGCAGAAGTAAATTTCCAACACGTCTATGATGGCGACTCATTTCGGCTCCATGGTGCAACCTGTGTGTGGTGGGATGAACATGCTGTCGGGTGGGCCACTGACGGCTGCCGGCTGGTGCTCACCTCACCCACCCACACTGTCTGCCACTGCAACCACCTGGCGAACATGGCTGTCATGATGGACGTTGAAGGCCCAATGGAGAAGTCTAGGGTACGGCATAAATTCCTTGCTTACAAATTATTATTCATATTTGAGCGAGAAGTAAAGTTGGGGGGAATACGCTATAGCTGCGCTTGGTTTTGGTTGATTGGTAAGAATATAAAAATGACATGAATTGGTAGATGTAGTCAGCAACACTCAATCAATAGCCTTCTTATAACATCTCATTTTGTGACAGACCATAAATTGTAAAGCATTGCTCCTCAAGGTGTTTATATAGGCACTGAACCAAGGAGCAGCCCTAGATAATATATTGTATTTTAGAATCCTACTCTGAAGTTAATGTCTGCTGTACGGTCTCTTCTGGCGCAGGTAATGGATAATGTGATGAAGTGTGTGATAGTGGTTGGCTGTGTGGTGTCCGTGGCGACGCTGGCATTGTGCGTGTTCTGCCTCTTGATCCTGAAAGACATGCGAGGGAAGACAAGCAAAGTGATACAAGCCAACCTGTGCCTTTGCCTCGTGGCCACGGAGCTCGTTGTGTTGGGGAGTCTCGGGGCCTCGGGGAAGCCTGGGCCGTGTGCTGCCATCGTCGCCGTCTTCCACTACCTGACTCTCACCACCTTCATCTGGAGCGCCATTGAAGCAGTGCACAACTATGTCAGTGGTATTAAGGTAGGAATTCCCTGTGCGATGGTATTTGTTTTTTTAATATATAGACCCAACTAGTGTCCCCTTAATGAGGAGACATGGATGCAAAAAATACGTGAGGTAAAGCAAGGAGAATAAATAAAGGAGGGTTAAAACACTGATGCTTAATGTGAGTTATGTATTTATCTTTTTTACTATTTATGTATGCAAATGAAGACAGACAAAGGGATGTAAAGTTTAGAGTAAAGGGAAGTTTGTCAATTACACTTCTGAAGAGGATATTTGAGCTCTCCGGGTGACTTTCACTTAATAATACGTACATGTGAATATGTGATGCATTTTACTTTGAACTCCCTTAATAATACTGGAGAAAAATTAACAGGAAAATGTGTCATGTATTACGTATTGTGACTGCTTGTTGTGTGCGGCAGGGCAAGGCGGTGGGTCGTTGGGTGATGCGGTGCTGCCCTCTCGTTGCCTACCTTGTGCCTCTGCTCTACGTTGCCGCCATCCACGCTCTGACCTCGTCCCTGGCACACCACACACACCCAGAGTAAGTGATAACCTCTTCACTGGTAACAAATCATTCATTTTCATGTTTTGACTGGGCAGTATTGAAAATTAGTATAGTTGTCCGTGCCATCTTAATTGTGATGTCATATTAGCCAACCATCTGACCA
This sequence comes from Eriocheir sinensis, assembly GCF_024679095.1. Lineage (NCBI taxonomy): Eukaryota > Metazoa > Arthropoda > Malacostraca > Decapoda > Varunidae > Eriocheir > Eriocheir sinensis. The sequence goes on along the minus strand of NC_066574.1, from coordinate 3,134,817 downwards.
TCTTCATGAAAATTCACCAGCTACAAAAGATTAACAGTGATCAAAAAACGGTTTATCCTCCATTATGAATAGCGGCTCCTCTACATTAATTTTACTCTCATATGCATCACTTCTTTCCTCCCTTCCACAGTGTCATTCAAGGACTCAAATGCTACTTCCACACGTCTTTTATCTCCTCATCGCATCATTCTGCAAGCATCATTCTCATTTTCCTCTTTTCTCACAAGTACTTACTTTTTTATACTCAAAGTAATGTTGTGATATTTATAACATGATCAAAACTTAAAGGTATTGATAGCAATGCTTTTCTTCCAATAACAAATTTATTGATACACCAGGTGCCGCCTCTCCCCGCGGAGCCTGGGATGGACGGTGGCCTCTCCCCTTGCCACCATTGTCCTAGTAAGGCAGACTACTCTGTTTTACACCATGCCTGTTCATGCACGTGTACTTAGGGCCGCTTTCACAGTCGTTTTGTTTGATTTGATCGTTACCAATGGAGGCGATCGCTGCTATAGTATTTCCACTTAAAATTGGCCTATGGGGTAGTGGCGGCTGCGGGGTTAGCCTAGCCCCGCACCTTACCACACACTCTCAACACCTCTCGCTTCCTCTGCAGCCGCCACTACCCCATAGGCCAGTTTCACGTGGAAAATTATAGCATCGATCGGCGCCATTGGTAACGATCAAACAAAACAAAACGACTGTGAAAGCGGCCCTTATTCTCTGAGAGCAACCATATGTTATGTATCCCAATCCAATTGAAAGATAAGAGGAAGACAAGGGACCTGTGAGATATCAAGAAACATAGATTTCCTCATTGACCTTGAAACTGAGAGAGACATATCCAATCCCTCAGGTGAATGTTGTGGCCCTGATGATGAGTGGACGAGACTCTTGCTGCCACAAGGGAAAGAAGGAGACTAAAACCACTGGTCACAGTTTCTGCAGCTCTTTTTCTGTCTTCCTCCTGCTTTGCTTCACATGGATCACTGGGCTTCTCTACTTCATCGAAGGTAAACGGATGCTCATACTATTTATTCTAATGGGAAATATTGTACTGTAAAACATTTGCATTTTTTCCCCATACTTATATAGTGTAGTTTAATCTGTGAAAATTTCAAGCTGGACACAGATAGACATTCCTCCTGAATCTAATATGAACTGTTTTCTTCCACAGGTTCTCATGAGGCAGCGCTGGTTTTTACTATTCTCAATTTTTTACTTGGAGTAAGCATTCTTTTTTTACAAATTATAATGGAACAAAGTGGAGCAAAACAATGAAATATATGTATTTTGTGTTTATTTTATAATTTATTTAGCCAAATAAGTCACACCCTCAGGTTATATTACACTGTGAACCTCTTGATGTCCTCTTCACCAAGGAAAGACTGTCCATAAAGGTGGGTTAGTATTTTAGTTTTATCAGTGCCTTTACATGCACAGAATCATTGTCTTGTGTGACTTCTTTATTCCTTTCACATCTCTCCTTCATACAACTAGTAGGTTTATCTTCTACTACCACACTTTGTACTGTCAAATCATTTTTCACATGTCGGATTTCCAAAGCCTCCAAATCTTCGTATTAAGTAATAAAACAACACTGCAGTTTGCTATCCAAAGTTTTCAACAGCTCTCTGAAGCCTACGTAACAAATTCTGTTACACAAAAAAATGCTTTCATTAGTTGAACAGCATAAGTCTCGGGATATGTCCCGACCCATTTAGCACAAGCAGATATAGCATCAGAAGGTTTTTCATCATGAGTTCCACCAGATTGTTGCCAATTTTCTTTTGCCTACAAGATAAATAATATGTTACTATCGGAGCGTTACCGAGACGGTGAGGCGATAAACTCTACGGAGCCAGCCAGCCGTGTTTGCATTACGGCTTCCGTGATGGACAGTGTGAAGACCCACCCAGAACAAAATTCATTGTACATCACTGTGTTGGCCGTATGTTAGTGGGACGAGTGAGGAGTATGCCATTCATTCCATGTACCAATGAAGTGTTCGTCTCTCGCACAGGCATTCATTCCTGCCCGCTCCCTCTGCTTTTATCATACAATACCTTTTAGTACTTGATTAGTAACAGATACAGCAGAAAATCAAGAAGCCAGGTGAGGAACAAATAGTTAGAGCTGAGGTAAAGGTAATAAACATACATTCCTCGTTCTTTCTCTACTCCTCACGCAAAAAAGCCTTGGTTTAATCACGCTTGTTCTCGTGCTATCAATGATAGAGGTAGCTCACAAAAGGTACCAGAGCCTTCAAACTAATGCTAATTATGAACTTTACATTTCTGCCCGAAATCGTGCCAAATCTATTCTCCGACTAACCAAAAATTCTTTCATTAATAGAAAATGTCAAAACCTTGCTTTCTCTAACTCTTCCCGTGACTTCTGGCATCTAGCCATAAACATCTCCTCCAACTTCACTTCTTCATCTTTCCCCCACTCAGTCCCTGGACGGCAACACTGCCGTCTCATCTATCTCTAAGGCTGAACTCTTCTCTCAAACTTTTCTAAAAACTCTCTAAAAACTCCACTTGACGATTCTGGGCATATTCCTCCTGACTCCTTTATGCCTGTTATAAAGATTCTTCAAAATGATGTTTTCTATGCCTTCTTCAAATGATGTTTGTTTTCCTCTGGCCTCAATCCTCAGAAGGCTTATGGACCTGATGGAGTGCCTCCTATTGTCCTTAAAAACTGTGCCTCGTGCTGTCACCCTGCCTGGTCAAACCTTTTTTCCCTCTGCCTGTCAACATCTACCTTCCTTCTTGCTGGAAGTATGCCTTCTTCACACAGCCTACACCTAGAAGGTGACCGCATCAATCCAAACTACCGTCCTATTGCTTTACTTTCTTGTCTATCTAAAGCTTTTGAATCAATTAACCGGAAGATTCAAAAAGCACCTTTCCTTTTCTTCTATCTCTGATGATCTATATCTGTTCCGCAAGGCGTTCTACTGGTGATCTCTACTGCTTCTTCTGACTCTCTTCATCCTCTCTCTCTTTTGGTCTTGTTTGACTTTGTTTCTATTGCGCTGGACATATCAAAAGCTTTTGATAGGTCTGGCACAAATCTTTGCTTTCTAAACTACCTCCCTCCTACGGTTCTCTTCCTCTCTCTGTACCTTTTTTTCTCTTCTGTTCTCTATTTCTGCCGTGGTAGACGGTCACTGTTCTTCCCTAAATCTATTAACAGTGGTGTCCCACAGGGTTCTGTCCTATATCCCCTCTTTTTTTTGTTGTTCATTGATGATCTTCTTTCCAAAACGAACTGTCCTATCCATTCCTACGCCGATGATTCCACTGCATTATTCAACTTCTTTAATAGAAGACCCACCCTTCAGGAACTTAACGACTCAAGGCTGGAGACTGCAGAACGCTTAGCCTCAGACCTTACTATTATTTCCGATTGGGGCAAGAAGAACCTGGTCCTTCAACGCCTCAAAAACACAGTTCTCCACCTATCCACTCGACACAATCTTTCCAAACAACTATCCCCTATTCTTTGACAACACCCAGCTATCACCTTCCTCAACACTAAACATTCTCGGTCTATCCTTAACTCAAAATCTCAACTGGAAACTTCATATCATCTCTACTCTAATCAAGCTTCGAGGCTGCTGGGCGTTCTGTACGTCTCTCAGTTCTTCTCCTCCCCCCTTCAGTTGCTCCATATATAGGGGCCTTGTTGTCCATACGTATGTATGGAGTATGCATCTGTGGGGGGGCCACACCACACAGCTCTTGGACAGGAGGGAGCTTAGCTTCTTCGTCTCATCAGCTCTCTCCTCTACTGATAGTCTTCTCTCTTAAATTCCGCGGCAATGTTGCCTCTTTCTCTCTCTTCTCTCTATTTCACGCTGACTGCTCTCCATGACTGCTGCTGCATGCCTCCCCTCCTCCATGGCCCTCCTGCTGCACTCTTTGCACTCGCACTTGATACTGTGTCTCCTCCCTACTGTCCAAAACCATGAGTTAATGAGTTAACCAGCTCACGCATCTAAACATCCCTCACGCTGGTCTTCTATCTTCTGTATCTTCCCTCTTCTGCATTCTCAAGAGGAGGGTATTCTTTCAAGAGGAGGTCTCAGACCTCACCTATCTTTTCCTATCTTTTTTTGGAATTTTTTTAGTTTTAGTAGCGGGCTTTTTTTTGTTTGCTTTTTGTTTTTTGCCCTTTTTCCTTGTTGTTTGCTTTAAAAAAAAATAATATATATATATATATATATATATATATATATATATATATATATATATATATATATATATATATATATATATATATGTATATATATATATTATTATTATTATTATTATTATTATTATTATTATTATTATTATTATTATTATTATTATTATTATTATTATTATTATTATTATTATTATTATTATTATTATTATTATTATTATATATGAAAGACTTGCGAGGGAAGACAAGCAAATTGATACAAGCCAACCTATGCCTTTGCCTCGTGGCCACGGAGCTCGTTGTGTTGGGGAGTCTCGGTGCCTCGGGGAAGCCTGGGCCGTGTGCTGCCATCGTCGCCATGGTCCAAGGGGCTCCGCCCCCATTGGACCCCCCCCCTCATGTATATGCGACATTTCTGCGAGGAGGTATTTCTCGCAACACGGCACCATGGCCGCCGCCGGAGGAGGCGACGCTTTCGTGAAATATTATCCCCTATTTTCAACAATAAATAGTCCCTGAATTGGATCATTTCTCCTTTCCTGAAGTCATTTGTTACTGCACTGCATTCAGGGACCAAAAAGAAATCCATGATGTAAGTATTAACTTTGCCAGAGGTGGCTAAGGTTTCGTCAATATTATCCTAGACCATTCTGTAGACGAGGGAGAGGGAGAGGGAGAGCGGGAGCCCCGCGCCCCAGCCCCGGGCCAAGAGGTGTTTACATGGCGCCACGTGCGGAGTCGCTGAGTCGTAGTGTCACGTTTCTTTCCTCCTGTGTGCCCGCACGTTAATCTCACCGCCGCCAAATATTTCATGAAGCTGAGGGATATGGAGTGATGAAGTGCAGTGGTCTAGCACCGGCAAATAAGTGTTTGAACAAGCCAGCCAGCACGGGGCAGCAGCCTCCCTCCCGGCGGTCATGTCCATCAAGAAGATCAACGTGCTGTCCCGCAACCCCGACCACTACCTGCGGGAGACCAAGGATGACATCCACAAAGGTGGGCCGTCGGAGGATCAGTCACTCACAGATCAGTCGCCCACAGGGCGCGGCCATTGGTGGCTTTAATTACAAAATATATTTTTTCGCCATAAGTACGGCACAGAAACGCTTCATTTCAGGTAGACAGCATCATTGCAATAGCTGCTTTTACCCCACAATTTCCCTGGTCTTCATAGCCCTCCCCACTACCAGGTGTTTAATTTGGTAAAGATTTGTATTAGGTCCGTGCCAGTGCCTGTGGTGGGTAAGAACCCACGACCCTGGGACACGGGCCAATGTGAAGTCGGGGATTACCACAGAATACCTTCCCCAGGTACCCATTTATCGTCTAACCCCCAAGGCTGGGTAAACAGCTTAGTGCGCTGCATGCCACCTGCCTGTGCCGTGATTCAAAGCCGTGCCCACAGTCATAACCAGGCATGCTAACCACTGCTCCATGGAGAGTACTTAACCAGAATTACACCCAACTCACTCATGGTTAACATATTTTTCTGATATACGTAATATGGTACGTAATCATCACTGATGGCTATTTCCATTGCAAGTGACCAGTTTTTAATTGTTTACTATATTAATAGAGATAGGTTGCTTTATTAGTGGCACTAGGTTACTATCTACAGCAGTGATAGGTTACTTCTTTGCTGGAACCATAACCTGGCTTTATTATTTTCATCTTTGAGTTGCCTCCTATGCTATAAAAAAAATGTTAGATCAAGGTGGGTTTTCATTAGTCTGAGAAAGCATCATGACATGGTGGGGTGACCTGTTTCGTCATCTTTTATCCTGGGGCCAGAGTTGCCAATCTACCAATTTTGTCACTATATAGATATCTATTAACATTCCTGTTATACATTCCTGCTCCCATTTCTATTTCTGCCCTTTTTACTTTCATTCCTGAAGAACTTATTTTCTGTGAAAGTGGAAATAATTTGTAAACTTACAGGTAGTGAAGCTTTTGGATACCTTGACAGTTTACTGAATAGGAATATCAGATTGACGGTATTGATATTTTCTCCCTTTAAATAGTTAGTTTTAATTTTTGGAGTGAAATGATAGTAATAATCATCTTTTCATTACAGTGCAGAGAAATTATGACCCAGCCCTACATCCCTTTGAGGCCAGCAGAGAATATAAACTGGCTCTGAATTCCGTGAAGCTGGAGAGAGTGTTCGCCAAGCCGTTCATTGGCAGCCTTACACACACTGAGGCGGTGTCCTCCATCTGCCGCCACCCAACACGTCTTTCTTGTGCATTTACTGGCACGGTTGAGGGTGAGGTGTGTTGATTTATTACAAGTGCCTGCATGACAGATTGTAATGAGTATTTGTATTTTGTTTAAGTTTCCATTTTTACTTTGCATTTTTGTCTTTTTTCAAAGTAGCTAATGGTCTAAGCTCATTGGTCTATGGTGGCTCGTAGTACCCTAAGTATGAAAACACTGTTTGAGGAGTGTGTCATGGTATAGCTTATTTGAACTTCATATGATAATTTCAAATGATTATCATGAGTTTCATCTTGCAGCTTCGATTGTGGGATATCTCCAAGAGACACTGTGAGTGGACGGTTCAGGCTCACAATGGACAGGTCTGGTCCATCACAGCAGCTCCCGATGGGAATGCATTCTTCACAGTTGGAAATGACAAGACGATCAAGAAATGGTCCCTTGAGAAGGCCAAGGAAGGAAACCAAGATCTGCCCATTGATACTTGGCTCAGTGATGTAAGTACCTTTGTGGGGTTTATGTAAAAATTTATTTTTTATTTATTTTTTTATTTTTTTCACAACAAAGGAGACAGCTCAAGGGCACGAAAAAAAGGAAACAATAATAAAAAAAAGCCCGTTACTGCTCCCCCCAAAAAAAGAATCAAAAGAGGTGGCCGAAAGAAAGGTCAATTTCGGGAGGAGAGGTGTCCTGATACCCTCCTCTTGAAAGAGTTCAAGTCGTGGGCAGGAGGAAATACAGATGAAGGAAGATTGTTCCAGAGTTTACCAGTGTGAGGGATGAAAGAGTGAAGATGCTGGTTAACTCTTGCATAAGGGGTTTGGACAGTATTGGGATGAGCATGAGTAGAAAGTCATGTGCAGCAGGGCCGCGGGAGGCATGCAGTTAGCAAGTTCAGAAGAGCAGTCAGTGTGGAAATATCGATAGAAGATAGAAAGAGAGGCAACATCACGGCAGAATTTAAGAGGTAGAAGACTATCAGTAGGAGGAGGAGAGCTGATGAGACGTCTTTATGTCATCAAGTCTTGTTTCCTGTTAGTAATCTTCTACATGTTACTATGTTTAAGACTTACTCCTTCCTCCCCTTTCATGGGTGATTAAACCCTTATATTTTTGTCCCTAGTATAACTATTAGAAAACCTTTTACTGTTTTATTCCTTCTTCCTTGTGCAAGTTTTCTGTTTCACCATTCAGACAGTTCATAGCTCATACCTTGAGACATGTAACATCTTTCAGATTATTGTATTAATGTTGTGGAGTGGAACATAACTCACTGGGGAATGAGGAAAATATAAGGCATATATTTTATTTGGTCTTTCATCCTTTAATATTTTCTCCCCTCCCCCAGACAATTGTGACGGGCATCAGTCACCACAGGCACAAAAATGAGTTCATCACCTGCGGGGAGCGAGTCCTGCTGTGGGATGCCTCCAACAAAGCTCCAAAGTTCTCCTATGACTGGAGCACAAGTGGAGACAAAAATGATGCCAGTGTGGTGTGTGTCAAATTCAGCCCAGTGGAGACAGACCTCTTTGGTGAGTATACTGTGTTTGTTTATTATGCACAACACATCTCCAACATGATAGCCTGGCCATAGAATGAGCATGAAATCTTGGTTTATTACACAAACTTCTTTGGTATACAGAACACAAGTTACATAAGTGATATATTTACTGTAGATTTTCTAGAGAATGAAAGACTAACCATTTACCTTGATATGACAGCATCCAGTGATTATGCAAACAATATTGTTCTGTATGACACGAGGGCAAAAGAGGTGAAAAAATTGAAGATGAACTTGCGCATCAATGCATTAGCATGGAACCCCATGGAAGCCTTCATTCTGACAGCTGCCAGTGAGGATTACAAGTAAGTTTGGAGAAAATGGTGTCTTTAGTTGTTTGAAATTATCCTCATCATCATTTGAGAATATGCCTGCACTGATGCTACAAATACCAACTAACTTTCCACCCCTCAACCATACCATTGCCTCTTTGACCTCAAGAGAGTGGGGCTTCATCAGTTGGTGGATCAGTATCTGCTTCTGCTATTTGTAACACAGTAGTTGGTAGCTGTCTGCTGTCTGTGATGTATAGCTGATCAATGTAGTCAGCCTAATGATCCCTCTGCCTGTCCAAGTCTGACATTAGGCAACCGTCTGCTGTTTGGACTGTGCTTACCTGAAAGGGTGGCTCAGAGTGGAGCTTCTTCATAGTTCAGTAAGCAGGTTGGATGTTCTCAACAAGTCTCCTGACATGCCTATCCTTGTCTCTTCTCACTGGAGCTCAAATCCGTCTCTTCTCACTGGAGCTCAAATCCTACATCACAGAGCTCTTTATTGGTCCCAATTCCTAGTAATCCTCACAGTGTTGCTCTTCTCAGTATTCTCTAATGCTTCCCTTGACCTCAGGCATTCCCCAAGATTGGCAGTGCCGGTCAGCAAGGCTCAAGAAAAGTGCATGAGTGAGGAAGCATGTGTGCCAACTCATGCCTGCCCTCACAGCACCCATTGTGGTCTCAGATCTTTTCCGTTTAGTAATTTTTTATCAAGGTTCAGATTGTGTTGAACTCTAGATAGTGTGAGTTCATATGTACTTGTGATCACTTATATACCTTATTCTTTTGGAAAACTTTACTGTGAGGGTTCTGGAAATGTTTAGCCTGTTATTGTGTTTTATATTATGAGATATATTTGCTTTCAGGCATTTTGATTAATAGGCACATGAAAACATTTGATACATGTATAATGGGCTATTTTGAGTCAATTCAAGGGTAATGGTTAATATCTTATGAAGTAACAGGTGGTACAAGAGTGATAACTAACAGCTTAACCTGCCTGCTATTAGTAATGTTAATGATAGGCTGACTGAAAACCCAATTACTCAGTCAGTCAATCAATGGGGGCATATGCCGGAGGGGCTCACCTTGCCCACCCTAGGATACCAAGTCCGGGGGTCTTATTGTGTGTTAGGATGTGAAGAAACTTTACCTGTCACTGTCTCGGAGATGAAGAAAACAAAGAATATTATGCAAGAGTGCAGTTCAGTGACCAGCCCTCAGCTTACTATGGCATGAATCCTTGTCATATTTGTTTGTTATGGGATGTTCACTTCTTATGGATGTTGCCCTTTAGTTTATTTTGATCGTCTCTCTGCCTAGTGCAGCAGCATGTTGAAGCTGATGAGCAAGTAGATTAATTTATTGCTTTTTCCAACAGTGTTTACTCCTTCGACATAAGAAAGTTGAACACAAAGCAACAAGTGATAAACATCCATGAGGGTCACACGGCAGCAGTCCTTGACATAGACTACTCCCCCACTGGTCAGGAGTTCTGCACTGCCAGCTATGACAAGTCCATCAGGATATTCAGGACAGATGAGGTAAGACAAGACAGCGCTTGGTATGGCACTGCATTTTTATGAATTAAGAAAAACAACTCACATGCATGTGCAAAATTTAAAGTTTTGTTGCTCATGTTAGAGTACGATTAATGATGTTGTTCATTTGGCTTCAGGGCCACAGCCGGGATGTTTATCACACAAAGAGGATGTTCAAGGTCAGCTGCGTCCTTTGGTCGGGAGACAACAAGTACATCCTCTCAGGCTCCTCAGATCACAATGTCAGAGTGTGGAAGGCAAAGTCTAATGAAAAAATGGGAGTTGTAAGTATTACTAACAGTTTGTATTCTTATTGTAATATTTGCATTAGTTATGGGCAGCCCAACACAGCTTTAGTAAAAGGCTTAGGTTGTCTTTTTGGTTACAAAGACTGCCTTTGCTACAGCACCATTAAGTAAAAAGAAAATGTTTAATGATAAAATGAAAGCAATAATTGAGATGGATAGGGCACCATTGTGGGAGCTTGCTCAGGAGGTGTCAGTAGTAGAGGCAATGAGTGAGTGAAGCAATGCACCCCCCAGGCACATGCTCCACGTTCATTAGTTGTTCCATAAAATATCCTTAATTTTACAAGCATGTTCATTTTAGGGTATTCATATATAAATATATCAATAATCGTAAGGTCTGTAAGTCCATTTGTAATATGTTTGCTTCTACAGTGTCAGGATATATGAATAAAACAAAAGTCCTGTTGAAAATTTATTGAATTATTAGTTAGATTTGTCTACAAGGTGTCGTTTAACTCGGTAGCAGCGACGGGCCAAATTTGTGCCATGATATAACCTCCCCAAAATAGATAATACATAAGCTGATCACAAATGCTTTGATATATATTATGAAATGGTTTGTGCGAGGGGTGATTTTTTCTCATTTTACTCGCTTGGAGGGACCATTAAGAAACATGATCCCCGCTGCTACCGGGTTAAGAAATGTATTCTGCATCATTTTAGAGCCAACACTTATCATTACCTCTTACCCAGATGCGTGCTCGGGAACGTTACGCCATCAATTATGCTGAAGAGCTGAAAAAGAAATATGGACACTTCCCTGAGGTGCGCAGAATTGCTCGTCACCGCCACTTACCCAAACACATCTACAACGCCAAGAATGAACACCGCGTCATGAAGGAGAGCCGGGCCAGGAAGTATGCATTATCACTGTACCTTAGTAATTCAGGACCCGTGGCAAATGGTGCCTTTCAGTCCGAAAAGTTTGGTATGAGTGTGATATCAAAGGTAGTGGACTGTAGAGGGGTTGAGTGATGTGAGGGAGCAGGGTGTTAAAGGTTGGCAGATTGTAGCATAGGTACCTAGGAGACATTATTAGTGACAGCTGTATGTTTTGTCTTCATGGAGAATATACTCCACCTAGACAAAACATACAGTTTTCACCAATAATGTCTCCAGGCTAGCCATTCTCCTATCCATCAACCTTTATCTTTAACACCCTGTTCCCTCACAACATTCAACCCCGCTACAATCCACTACCTTTGCTGTTACACTCATACCAAAATTTTCACACATGCTTTCATTGCTATCTCCATCTCATATGCACCTCAGTGGTGTAGTGGTTAGCACACCTGCCTACTTATACACAGGCTTGGGTTCAAATCCTGACCTAGGCAGTCAGAGCACAGCCACCCAGTTGTTCAATCCCTCTTTCAGACTGGTCGACGAATGGAGTGGTTGAATGGGTCAAGAAAGAGAGGGGGTGGGGGGGAAGACACCTTTTATGTGTCAGGGGGTGGGGGTTCGGGGGGCTATGTGCCTGTGGGGTCCTGATATATATATATAGAGAGAGAGAGAGAGAGAGAGAGAGAGGTAACACCTTTGATATATATATATATATATATATATATATATATATATATATATATATATATATATATATATATATATCTATATATATATATATATATATATATATAGATAGATAGATAGATATAGATATAGATAGATAGATAGATAGATGCCCAGAGTACTCAGCAGGGGTGCTCTCCTGCCCCAACCAGACCTGTCAAAAGTACTGGATGTCATATAAATTCACTCTTCAATGCCCCCCTCCACAGAGTGCTACAAGGGCAGGTTGGTCATTGGGCCTATAAGTCCAGCAGCCCCAGGGATAGCAAGAGAGTATACGCAGCCACCACCTGACGTAGTGGTGGCTGTTTGGCTTGTGGTGGCACAGACTAGCCAGTTGACTTGTCAAGCAGATATATGACAGTTAAATTATAAAAATCAATGGAAAGATTCAAGATTTGACTTCTCAACATCCATATTCAATGGTGAACAGAGAAATACTGAAAGATTAAGTACCTAATTCAAATGTGTGAATTTTTCTTTCTCCTTTGAGGCGTTACGTAACACCCTTGCTTTTTCCCCGCCAGAGAGGCCAACAGACGGAAACACTCCAAGGCCGGGGAGGTGCCTCACGTTCCTGCCCGGCGGAAGGTTGTGGTGGGGCTCCAGGATGAGGACACCAACCTGCCGGGAACCTCAGCTGATTAGTTAATGATAAGGTTTAATTGAGAAAGGCAATCATAACTGACTTAATCAAGCAAATGACAGTAGCTTGAACAAGTATGTAATCTGTGAGGAGAAATATATCAAGCCCTTTAAATTAAAATTTCCTTAAAATGCAATAATAGGTTGTTTACCATAAACCTTCCTCTACGGTTACAAAATGAACCTTTCACTTTTTTTCATAATTCACATAAACAGAGCTTAATAATATAAACATTGGATGAATTGTCAAATAGCTTTTATCAACTTAACCCGGTAGCAGCGGGGATCATGTTTCTTAATGGTCCCTCTAAGTGAGATAAATGAGAAAAAATCATCCCTCACACAAATCATTTCATAATATATATCAAAGCATTTGTGATCAGATTATGTATCATCTATTTTGGGGGGTTTATATCATGGCACAAATTTGGCCCGTCACTGCTACACGGTAAAGCCACAAATTTGGCCCGTCCCTGCTTCTGGGTTAATTGGAATACACACACTTCTCACGTGACTGCCTTTGCAAATTAAATGAAAGCCAAGTAGCTCTGTGTTTGGCTTGGCATGAAAAACACGTAATTAAGGCAGGCTCTTGGGGGAGAGGTCGTGCACTCTTGTGACCCCATACAATCTGAAGGGTCTGAATTGAAACTCGGGTATATTTAATCCTTCTCTGTGTATGTGTGAGAGTTTTGTACAATATGGTTATATATTAAAGTGTTACCTTTCATAATTCTTTGTATGTTTGCATCCACCACTTATCTACAGTTTAGCACCTCACTCACCAGAAATCAGTCACTAAAAAGTACCTCACCTGTTCTTTTTGTTAATATGAACCAATGCATTGTGCCAACCAGCAGGTGATATCATATTACCCAACTCACACCAAACACCCTCAGTGCTCATGTAGCTTGTAAGTGAATGTGTCCTGTTCATTCTGTATTTTCCTCTAGGCTCTGGCTTGGAGCCTTTTGGACAGGCATTATGGACAAAGATATGTCTGAGAGCAGTTAAGATGATTGAACTTTTCAAGACAGGGCACCAAACAAAGGAAAATGTAAAGCAAGTTGGTGTTCGTGAGCATTCTATGAGGAAGTGGGTAAAATGCTTGAAAGACGGTGGTGGTGTAAATATATTTACACACAAACCACGTCTTTGTATGCCCAAGAAGACTCCATCTAGGACTGACAGTTCTCAGGAAAGAACTAAGTCTTCATCTTTGTCTAAAGAACAGTCGAGTCCGAGGTGAAGTGGTTTGGATGTATACATAAATATACTTGTACCCCAACCTTTAAAATGGCTGCCCAGTTCCTCATAGGGTGTTCACAAACACAAAGCTGCTTGAAGATTTCCTTTGATCAATGTCCAGCCTTGTGTAGTCATTATTACTATGGTTTCTGGCATCAGGCAGTTTTGTCCATAATAACACACAGGCTCCAAAATCAGACCAACTTGCAACTGAGGAGAGGAAAATGTGGAAATGATAAAACGTACACACACAAGATACAAATGTACCAAGGGGATGTATTTGGTGTGAGTGAATGGAAACTAAATTGTGCCTGACATGTCATATAGCACCATAATCAAATAAACAAACATTAAGGTGGAGAAAAGACATGGTGACGTATGGAAGGTGATGCGGTACTATGGAGAAGTGAGCTGGAAGCTATTGCAAGATGGTCATAGCAAATGGATTGTGAGGATTCATGGAGAGGGAAATGTTACTCTTTAAGATGTGGTGAGTCTGCAAGGGGAATCAGCAGAATGTAAAGTTAGAAGTAAATGATAGATGTTGGGACCAAAAACCAATCTAATGGAAGGGGTGTGAAAATATACAGGGTTAGTGTTGTGCTTAAAGTCTTGTAACTAAACACAATCATAAGGGTAATAACCTCCTGATAAAGCTCTGGACAAAACGATCAGGTTCAGTGGAAGAAAGAAATCACCATTAGCAAGTTATTTAGTTTATACTGCCACAATTTACATATCTACATACATGTACTAACAAAGTATGGGAAATGTTAGTAACAACAACAGGAAGCTCAAGTTGGGGACAATTGGAGATCTGTTAGCCAAGGGTGTGTTGTGTGTGTGTCACAGCCACATACAGCCACTAAACTACACCAGCATCATGGGTCATTGACAGTCTAGTCAATCCACCCCAACATACCTCCAAGAGATTGGCAGCACTTAATTACAGTCCTCTGGAAGCATCATGAGGACGCACACGCCGGGTCAAGGCATCTACATAGCCATCCAGCCAACACTTACCACTCCCAGGACAGGGCGGCCCTTGGCCAGGGCCCTGGCACATCACAGTGACATTGGTACAACACAGGCCAAATACTTCTCACATTAACAGGTACTGCTGAAACAACAGAAACTATAAACATTTGTGATCATGAGGAGTCAGCATGCTTAAAAGTGTCATCATTTGATACATTCACACCTAAAATACCCTGCCAGAAACTAGAAATACTGTTCACATACATCCATGTTGTGTGCTTGGAACTCTAAATGCCACAACTGCAATGTTAGGTGGCAGGTAAGGCTAGTTTCAGCAAAAATGTTGCACCTGTGTGCAAAGTAACACTTTTTTACTTATGCTGGATGACAGCATGATGCCCAGGCGAGGTGATCCTTCTGCTCAACCTCAACACAAAGGCTGAAATTATATGACTGACGCTGCAATGGAAATAAATTCCTTGACTGGCCTCAATGCACACCTTTGCACTGGCATCACCACTCACACTTTACAAAACCACTAAGCTGGACCGAAATCTTTCTCTTAGCTATTCGTGAACACAATGCAGGAAAGATACAATTATGAGCCTCTGCCCTGACATTATTAGGTGGAACACAGTCCTCAAGCTGCTAGGCTCTTAAGGAATAATTACCTCACTGTGTCAAATGGAAAAATAACATTTACTTTAGCAGAAGCTATTAAGTATTGAGACCGAGTTAATCTTGCAAACTTTGGAATTTTTTATTACAGTAGTTTATTGCAGACTTAGATAATTACACTGTGTGACCATCTTTGTGAACTGAATCCACACTGGAAGACAAACAAAGTGTATCTTACCTGACAGTTTCTGTGGACACTGCTGTTGTCTTCAGTGGCTAGGGGGAGTGGAAGCAGGGAAGGTAAGTACAGATCACCTTGTACACACAGACGGACCTCTCGGGTTTACTTGTTCGTCTTTGTACAAAAGGGAGTCTGTGCTTACTTTCCCTTCTTCTATCCTTCAACCCACTGAAGATGGCAGCATTGTCAAGCAAAACATTTGGCAAAATACACATCTTTCGTCTGCCGGTGTGGGTTTTATTTACAAGAGTTCATTACATTATATTTCTGTGACCACGGCTGTTCAAATCATGACTAGGCCGAAAGCAAGAACTGTTTTAACTAAAATTATATAACAGCCAGGTAGCATTATTTACTAAGTGCTGCTGTAATTGTAAAGGTGACTACCTGTTTAGAATATTGCAAGAGTAAAAAGCAGAGCATATGAGTGAAGTGATCTGCTTTATTTGAATGATCATCGGCCTCGAGACAGAGAGGTGTTATTTTTCCTTTACAATTCTCTGCAATTCTCACTTTTACTCCTATTTTTTATCAAACCTAAAACTCATCCATTCACCCTGATCTTATGATCCAGATGCACTACTAACCCACTTCCTCAAATCATCATGTTAGGTGACTAATAAATGCATTTCAGTGTGGAATGGCACAAAGACTGACAGCAAGATATGTGCAAGCCGACTATCTCCTAAGAAAAATAGCAGGAACATTGTTACATTCTCAGCATGTGTTAACTGCATGTGACCTCCCGACTACTGATAGAACTACCAACATGTGTTTACTGTGTGCGGCCTCTCTGCCACTTATGACCCTTAAACCATGTGTACTGCATGGGGATCACCTCCACCAGTCACAAAACAGATTGCTTTAATATACATACAGAAACAATGTCTAAGAATCTGATGACCTGCATCTTATGAACAAACCAGTGATATGGTACATAAAGCACTGATAATACTTTGTATACCTGTACACTATAACCAGAGTCCTTACTAACTGACTCAAGTAACCAAAAGCAGGGTACATATTACTGAAATTCAGGTAAGTTAAAAAAATGTTATGATTTTCCTCATGTTAACCAATATCAAAGGTCCCTCATTAACCAGCTGAGTTTACCGAGATCATCAGGAAGGTCACCACTATGTGCACTTTTAAGCTCTCTAGTTTAATATCAGAAATTTGGCACAAATATACCGAAGTACAATGCTATAATAGGAATGACCTGTGAGACAGCATTGCTTTGAAATTCTGAGTCTTATGGATGGAATACTAGACAATGGTGAAAGGACAGTTTTCCATACTTGACAAATTTTTGTTTTCATTTACTGTGCAGTCTTAGCAATCCATAGCTGCTGTTTATACTCATGGACGGAGTAAATCATATGTGATTTAACTTGAATGAATACTAAACAAATGTTGGAGCTGATATAAAATGATATGTCAAAGGCCACAGAAGAGTTGAACTGACTCCATATAGTACTCAAGATGAAAGACAACCATTTTACTTGCACTTTTCATTCTAAAGGTTTTTAAGGGCTATTTGGACAAAAAGCAAATTGGGGAAAAAATGAGGGTTAGGGCCACGAAAAAAATTGTTGGATCAGGGACATAAACCTGAGGTGAAAGAGGTGGTCACAAGGTCCCTCCTCCTGGCATCTGGCACCAACCTCTGGTCTGGTTACTCCCTCACTACAAAACCATGTCAGGAACAGAATGTTACAAATCATTAAGACTACTAACATACTAACTATTGATCCTCTTCACAACCTTTTAAGAGTAGCACAGAAAGACTGATGGACTGTTTGCAGAAACCAGTGAGTGACCTTGATGAAGCTCTGTTGATCCTTAAGACTTGTTGGACAACCACTGAATGAAAAATAGTTGCAACAGGTAAAATACATAATGGTAAATGGTTGCAACAAGTAAGAGACAGAAGAGCAGTAGAAAGAAATGTTACACTGCCCACTAACATCCACTCCACTGATAGGTCTACATGAAGAGGCAAAGCTTGTGCAGGACTGAGATGGAAGTCTCAATAGATTGCCATTGTAGCTATACTGCCCTTTACTTTAAAACTTTAAAACTGCAACACAATTTCACCATTGCTACACAGCATATCAATCCGTCAATATAAAAATTACAGCAATTATACATGAGCGTCAATAAAACCTGCGTCCTAGTGACAAAGTTTGTTTCTGCTTCTTCTGTTGCTCTGTGCACTCTCTCTGGATGGTTATTCTTATGATTCTTCTTCTTATAATTAAAATGGCAACATTTTTTATGAGGTCCCTGACTTAAGAGCTTTCCAATGATACGCTTTGCTGGGTCACACGAGCCCAAGTTTAAGAAATGCCTGCGTGCACCACACAAAATTGTGGAACTGCAAGAATACAGTCTGGTTTCTTTACTTGCTCCACAATATTTAATATAATTTGATGACAAATTTCTGATCCCACAAATCATGAGTACCTACTATTTAAAGAGTATACTTATAAAGTATAAAGAATAAACTACTAATCAAGAAACCTAACAATCATTTACTTCAATAAACTTGTGAATGGAAAGCAACATGACTGCAGGAACATTTCTTTGTTTCCATGCCATGAAAACCTTTACACATTTCCAAGACCCATCAGAAGTTGAGTAATAAGCTGTCTGGCATATATACGTACATAAATATGCTATATATTGTAAATACATATATCAACACATATATTGGTAACTATCTGTACATCGTGATCCATGACCTCAATTCCCACAATGAACAAAATGGGTGGGTCTAGACATAAAAAAGTAAAGATTTAGCTTATAGGAAAATATACAGCTCATGTAAATGAGCCACATTTACATACACACAATATAAGGTAAATGAAGTGCACGAACAAATAGCTGCATCACATCCAACATCCTTGCTAGACTTTAAGCTTGACGGGGAAGACTTGAGTGGTGCCAAACCCTCCACTCCCAGACACCACCAGTGTCATGATGTGCTGTGACAGAGATGGACGGTTCTCACACATGGACTAACTACAGACACCCTGAGTGATAAGATCACCCATGCAACTACAGGTACAGCTAAATTGATACAACGGTACATTGTTCAGACACCAACATTACAGGGAACACTTCCATGACTGTGAACAGGCAAACACAGTAACACCTCCCTTTACTGGGAAAACCCAAGTGTTTACTGATAATGTAGCAATACTGAGACCGTGACTTTCTGTGCATCGCTGTTTATAAATGTGTTGATGCATGTCTGAATGTACACACATTGCCATACATCCCTTTCCACAATGCTTCTACAAAAATGTATTAAAAGGACTAATATGCACTAAATAGAACAAGATGGTTCAATATTTTCAGTATGCATTTGAACTTCAAGGAATCCCAGGTAATGTATTGAACAGTACTCATCAACTCTTAACCTGCAAACACTATCTGAGCTTTGAGTGAGGTAACTGCTACCACACTGTGCATACTA
The DNA here is from genome assembly GCF_024679095.1 of Eriocheir sinensis. Classification (NCBI taxonomy): domain Eukaryota; kingdom Metazoa; phylum Arthropoda; class Malacostraca; order Decapoda; family Varunidae; genus Eriocheir; species Eriocheir sinensis. The sequence goes on along the minus strand of NC_066574.1, from coordinate 3,115,929 downwards.
GTCACTGTGGCTCCCACCTATCCTCTTCCTTCACCAAATGGTCAAATTCTTTACTCTGTCTGTAATGTGGGCCATGATAATGTATGGCAACAGACTTTACCTTTACAATGATATGAGGAGGGTAATGATTCTTGAGCATCATTTTGACATTTGTCAGTCTCACTCATTGCATATTATATAATATAAACTCTGAAGAATTCAAATCTTTCCAAAACTTGTGTAATACCCCATTGGTATCCTTGAAAAGGAATACAAGATAAATATAATCCACCCTCAAACAGAAAACTAAAAAGCTAAGAATGCATTGATATTGCCCGATATGAAACCCTCTTGAACTCCACCAGTGACGTGGCCCGTCTGATATCACATTACAACCCTAAACTTCCTAAACTCTTCACCTTGTAACTAAGACGACTTAAGCCAGCCTCAAGGCTTACACTAACTGTTATGACATTTTACTTTCTGAAGAGGTCCTTGTTAAATACTTACTGAAGTCATTATATATAAATATTGATATTTTAGACTACCTCTGACACCTTCCTGGAGAGGCAGTGACTGAGATCACTAAAACATGACCTAGCCTTCTCAAACTCAAGCTGTGAGAAAAGAACTAATTTTGTTGACCTACCTATATATCTATCAGTTATTTTCTTCCTTCTGTTAAAGCCCTTGTTACATCTATTTAGGGCATTTAATTTGCTCTGCCTTTCATGCTTGCTTATAAATCTTCAACCTAAATGTAAATCAAAATGGGCGGTGGCTGTATGGTGAGCACTTGGAATGGTAAACAACAAGCTTCAAGTTCAAGTTCCTCCAATGACTGACTTTGCAACAACCATTGGTCAAAGTTTACCCATGTGCGGCCAATATCACTAACAGCCAACTTTAGTCAAAAAGGCTTGCCATGGAGTACTATAAGTCACACAAGCAAAGACAGACATCAATGTTGAAAAGCAGCAGAGTAAAGTTGTTCCTTTTTCTTTTCTTTTTTCTACATGTGGCCTATAGCGCCGGTAGGCTATTACATTGGGGCCTGATGGTCTGCCCGAGCCCATCATGGCGCAGGCAATTGTTTATAGTGGCGCCATTAATGCTTGGTAGCATTTCTTATGCATCAAAATTTTCCTTTTTCATAACCCATGTTTCCACAGCAATTGTCAGACCAATAAAGAGAGGCTTTACTGTTAGTCATGGCTGTGCCTTCCAATCATCTAGCCTGCCAAGGGTCTCAATGAGGATCACAGGGTATTGGTTCGTCTAGCATAATTTCCCAAAAGGACTGTCCTACAACCTTAAATAGAATCTTACATAATTCTATATTTAATTAAACATAAACTAGCATCTCTTTCCACTAGTGAATACATGTATCTTTGTAATTTCTAAACAATGCCATATACTAGTAGACTTTCTCATTATACTCCTTAGAGTTGTAATTCTCTATTTTCATCCACATTACTTGGACTTAACTTTCACAATCCTCTGAAGTGCTGAGAGGCGTTTGAAGGCCAGAACTGTCAGGAAAATATTAACGATGTAGGTGCTGACACAAACCAAGCAGAAGTCGCTCAGCACAAAATAGAGGAGGTAGGCCAGGTACATGCTCATGAAGTTTGATGAAGCAACAAGACCAAACTGGAATTTTGCCAGCTTGAAAGACTTCGCTTCACCTGAAATAAGATAAACAGTAGTAAACACTAAAACAAATAAACATATCTTCTTTCTCCGCAACTGTTTCAAGCTTTTAGATAAATATCAATGCATGAATATCCACAGTGGGGTATCATCTCTTAATACCCTCCTCCTCCTTACGTTCCCTGTTTACTACAACTTATGCACAGGGAATGCATCTACTAAGCTTGTTTGAATCTATTAAATAAACCATGAGCCTCTTACCAAGAATGATGACTATGCAGTAAAAGAGAATGCCAAAGATGCTGTTTGGTTGGTTAAGAATGTGGTCCTCACCAAGCAGCTTCCCAATGAGTCCAAATCCTCGGCCATACCTGTGGAGCGAAGCAAACCACAACCTGTTAATTTGCTGCTCCAAAAGTGCCAATTCTTTCAAGGTAATATTCATCTAAGGAAAATAAGAACATTACATTACATTACATACCAACAAACTAGGTAGAGAAGAGTACATTACCAATATACAAACATTAGTACAGCATGGGAAGCTAATACTTAACAAGCTGTTCACTGCCAAATATGTGAGACACTCAAAAAAACGTTCACCACCAAAGGAAAACGGTATTTTTTTGTACCACCTGCAGCACCCTAATTTCTTCTATAGCTGATGATGAGTTCACCTCTTTGTTACTGAAAATTGCAGGTAAATAAGGCAAGTCAAATCAAGCTTCCCTGGCCCCGACATGGCTGGCTAGCTGGCTATGGGTTATGCATTTTTCTCAGATTATAACTTTAGCTAATTTCCCCTTCCTATTCTATTCTTCCTATTCCTATTCTCAAATACTATACTGTGATTGTAAATGTATTTTCCATGTTTAAATGTATATACCTCCTGGATGTCTATCTCTAATCTAGGTCTCTCTTTGATCAAGGCTGTATTGTGACTGGGATTTCCAAGAAGTCACATTTCAGTAACTGCCAGAATATTAATGAGTGTGGAGGAATGAATGGAAAAATAAAAAGGGATTATTGATGAGAAGGTAGCCTACTATTTTTGGGACACTGGCTGCTTATTTCTAAACAAAATATGATGCTTTTTATTAGGGAGATGGTATTTTTTGTGGAAATCACTAAATGATTGACAGTTCAATGCCTGTTGTGCACCCACTGCCGCCCGGCTCCCACCCGCTACCACTGGCCCGCGTAGTGGACCAACCCTGCTGCCGCCTTGTCCCGTCCCACACTGTGTGTTTCCACCGCCCCCACACGTCATGGCGAAAAAATCAAAACTAACCTAACCTAACTTAACCTACCTAATGGGGGGTGAGCCCTCCTAATGGAGCAGCTTCGCCCCCCTCAACCCCCCCTGTCAATTTTCTGGATGACATTTGGGTAAATCTTAAGAATAGTGGCTCCTAGCGGGTGCACATTTAGGACACGGCGTGGTGGTAATCACAACATTTCTAGCACGTACCACAGGGTTTTGACAAGCGGACAGGCGTGTTTATGTCACAAGGGGTGTATTTTTCCACGCTGGCCTCACAATTTCTTCTAAGTTGATGGGCGATGAGACTGCCTTCTCTGGGGTGAAGAAAGGGAAGATCCTGCGTGGAAAAATACACCTCTTGTGACATAAACACGCCTGTTCGCTTGTCAAAACCCTGTGGTACGTGCTAGAAATGTTGTAATTACCACCACACCGTGCCCTAAATGTGCACCCACTAGGAGCCGCTATTCTTAAGATTTATCAACATTTGTTACTGCACTGCATTCAGGGACCAATAAAAAATCCATATTGTAGGTATAAGCTTTGCAAGAGGTAGCTACCCTCTCATCAACACTATCCAAATAAGTTAACGTAAGCATAAACACATGACAGAGGGCTAGGTTTAGAGGCCTGAAGAGGAGAGCCACAAAGCTGCTCTTAAAGATTTTCTTGACCACAAGCTTTACGACTATTATCCCTGACCATATGAAATGAAATCCCAATGCACTTTCCAGCTTATGTCTTATTGGATTATGTTATGTTGTTTGATGAGTTTGGATAGGCTGGCACATTGGTTGGTGAGACCTTTTGGTTCTTTGCCTGCTGGTTCACCCTGGCATGGCTCCAAGGGAAAGGTCTGTTGAAGGTTTGTAGAAAAGATATATGAAGAGATACTGATGTTTCATAAGGTAGGTAATGAGATACTGGCACGGACCTAAAACGAATCTTAACCGAAATCCAGGTAAGAGGAAATGCAATTAACCTGTCAGGCGGAGTCCCTCACCTGGACGTGAACACCTTGGAACAGGAGACGTGGGTGCTGATATCACACATGGCCTGGTAGCTCTTGTCCGTCTCCTTGGCCACCTCCACGTGCAGGGCGTACGTGGAGAGCATGATACCCACGCAGGACACGGCCATCATGCCATAGCGGATCTTCTGGTAGGCCTTGGGAGCGCCGCCCTGCCCGCCCATCCTGCCGTCGCGTTGCACTGGACCACTTGAATTCCCACACTAAAGACCGCCTCCCTTCCCTTAGCGTGTCCCTGGAGTCAGTAAGGCAGAGGGGCGCCGCGGGAGCTGGTGGCAGGGGTGTACAGTGCCGGGCGTGCGGGGGTGGTGGTCAGCTGTCACCGTTGTTGTTGTTGTTGGGTGACAGCTGAAGGGCCGCGGGGCTACGAGCTTATACATTATCGTGCTGACACCACCCACCTCCTTACCTCACCTCCTATTATTGATGGATAGTTCATTGTTGCAAGTAAGCAATAAAGGAGAAGGGAGGAGCATGCCATCTATAGTCTTCTTGATGCTATCCCAACCCCCAGGCAGAACGGAGTGTGATTATACAACTAAGGATATATATATGGAAGTAGCACAAGTATTATTAAATTTATTACACACCGACGATTGGGTGCTTTTTAACCTATTTTTTTTTTATTTATGAATGATCCTGTTCATCGGGTTCCTGACTGGAGATTAGATTGATTGATTGATAGTTTATTGTTGCAGGTAAACGCACTGAGGCCAGGCGTAGATAGCGTATGCTCTCATCTTGCTAAATTTATCTACTTTCAGAATAGGTTACTTTATATTCTCAAACTTTACGATCTTAGGGTTAGGTTCGGCGTCTCGCAAATTTTCATACCAAACGGCTTATCTATATAACAAGTTTTTTCTCGTTTTGGAAATTTTTAATCATTATTTTTTGAAACTGTTGTACCCATTTCCCATTTTTGTTTTTACCCCGCATTGCCGTTTCACTTCCCATACCTTCGATATTGTTTTACTCTAAGCTTGTTAATGATTTATTTTCCTTCTATATAGCCAATACATTTATCTCTATATAACGTGTGTGTGTGTGTGTGTGTGTGTGTGTGTGTTTACCTAGTTGTGTATTTACCTAGTTGTGTATTTACCTAGTTGTGACATACGGGAAAAGAGGTGTGTGTGTGTGTGTGTGTGTGTGTGTGTGTGTGTGTGTGTGTGTGTGTGTGTGTGTGTGTGTAAGCTTTTCTTTATCTGGCTTGTAAAGTTATTTGCAATGTCTTTTCGTAGTGAGTTTTCCGCACCATGTCTTCATCCCATGTTGCAACTATAATCATGTTAGTCCACACCAGCGTTTTGGAATATACACCAAGGTTGCGTCATATCCCAAGATTAAGTTCAAACAGCAGAAACTATTTATTCACTTCAGTAGTTTTTATTATGATCTTTTTTATGGCCTTTTAATTCATATTCAAACCTCCATAGCAACGCACATTTGTTTCACCAATGAGACAGCCACATAAACTTCAAGAAATACCGATGAGAAACTAAATATCTATAGGGCGATGACCTTTGCATCGCTTACACGCAGCCACACATATAACAAAGTCTTATTTAACAAGTAGGGTCGTGTGAGATTTGATTTTAACACTCATGATCATTAGTTGTTTTGTTGGACGTGTACAGAAAGACCACTCTCTTTCTTTAAGCAATTAACGCAATAACAACAATGATACAAGCAGTTTAAGTGTTAAGACATTCATGGAAGCACCAATTACCACTACACCCTCCAAGTCCTCTACAAATTCTACTTTTCAAAAACAGACAGAGACATGAAGTCACACATTGCCTTATACTGATTGAAGAGCTGCCGGACACGTGGGCTTCCTTGCTCCAGACTCTTGCCCACGTTGCCAATACCCCGTCTGCTCCTCGATCCTCTTTCCCTCACTTCAGCCTCCGATGCCGCTCGCCGTCGACGCCGCCTGAATACCACGCAGGCCTCGGAACCGGTCAGTTGTCTCTTGACGATGTGATGAACTAGAGACTTCGAATGAGGGGTTTCCAGCCCGCCGAGCCGGTTCACATGTCGCCTCAACCGCTCTAGGGACGCAATATGCTGTTTATCTTCCTCGCTGACTTGATTGGAGTGCATTACTAACTCATAAACTTCTTCAAAAGGGATTTCGTGGGGTGAGGTTCTTCCGGTGCCTTCAGAGTCGTGTTCAAACCACTTGTTCTGTAGCTTCGAGTCCTGATTTCGGTTTTCTGCTACGATGGAAGTACCGCTTTCATCGTTTGGTTCCTCGCGGGCAATACTCTCGCTGTCTACTTGATAAGCACGTGCAATGGTTGGGATACTGTCCGGGAAGTACAGGTCTGGCTTCAATCTATCATCGGACACGGGTACAGGGAATGGAGTGCTGTTTTCATCAGTTTCTTCATCATTTTCATTATCAGTTATGCCATCGCTGTCCTCGTCGTCCTCATCCTCGTCTTCGTCGTCAGTGTATTCATCCTCCTTCGCTTCATCGTCATTGATTAGAAAGTCCCACCGTGCCCTTTCGTCCATCCTCCCTGTGTCGTCACCGTTCGGAGGCTCACGCTCGCCACCTTGTTCTACATCTTCGACGTCGTTTTGGAAGCATAACAGTGAACCATCTCCAAGGTCAGTACAGTTCGTGATTCTATTAGGGAGATCTTCGGAGCCGTACCCGTACACCGCATTTTCAATATTTTCTTCATCTTCATCATCACCGTTATCATCATCGTCGTCATAGTAGTCTGCGTCATCGTAATAGGAGTACTCTTCAAAACCATCATTACCGTCATCGTCGTATCTTGCGTCGTCGTTATATTCCTCGTCGTCATCCTCATAATCTCCGTTTTGGTTGTGTTCGTCCATGTCATCGCCGTCAAGAGTGTCATCCCTGGAGTCGCCAAGCATCGTAGCAGGAGAGGAAGATCCGTGGCTGTTAATTCTCACTTGGTCACCTGCAGCTTCATCCTCCCCATCCTCGCGTGTGGGCCCATGACCATACAGGGAATTCAGATCACGTCGCTGGTCCTCTTGTACGGGCTCCACCGGAAGACCTGGAGACTGTTGTGCAGGGTAAGAGGAAGGTCCAACGGCAGCCTCATCGTTCCCATCCTCGCGAGTGGGCCCATAACCATGCAAGGAATTCAGGTCACGTCGCTGGTCCTCCTCTTGCACGGGCTCCACCGGAAGACCTGCTGGTGACCGTTGTGCTGGGTAAGGATCTTCGTCCAGTGGCAGCCTTGCACCAGACGCCAAGGCAGCCGAGCACAGTATTAACCTATAGGATGACAAAGGAAGTAATGAAACACAAAAGGGTTTTATAAGTGCAAGAGCAAAATGTTGAGAGAAGTATAGATTAGGATGCGTCAATCAATGAACTGGAGTTTTTTTTTATATAGAAACGAAGGCAGCTCAAGGGAAAAAAAAAAAGAAAAAAAAAGACAGAAAAGCGTTCAAGTCGTAGGCAGGAGTTAATACAAAAAAAGGAAGGCTGTTTCAGAGTTCACCAGCGATAGGGATGTAATAATGAGGATACTGGTTAACAAGAGTGAGAGAGGTTGTGTGTTGAGAGCCAAGCCACTCACCAGAGAGCTGCTGTTGGTGTCATCTCGCCGCTGTCACCGCACCCGTCACCTCGCGCTGACTGAGGCTGGCGACGCGTTCTGGGGATCCCGTTTCCCTCTCACTTCCCTGCGAATCCGAGTCACGTGCGTAGCAATGACCCAAACAATAGTCCACACAGCTTGTCTGGGTAGCGCATCCGGCAGAACCAGAACACACAAGCACGGGCGGATATGAAAACCCATTGTTGGACCGTTGAAACATGTAATTATTGTAGGGCAAGGTGGAAGGGGAAAAATAATGTCCTGTGGCACTTAGTCGAAAATTTTATTCGTGTTTCATTGATCTTTTTGCCCGGAGATTGGGTTGTTCGTTGACTTGGTGGAGCACATGCAGGTCTAAATATTGTTTTACGTATACTCAGAGTTAACACTTTTATGACAGAATAGTATAATGGCTTGTGTTTAATTACCAAACAACCTTGGGAGGGCTGAGTGAGTCGCGAGGATGGCTGGCAGTCGACGCCCTGACCAAGATCTCAGTCAGTGATGCTGCGCCGCTCATTCGAGACTCAGAGACGCCGACAGCCACACTATCGCGACGATGATCAGATCTTATTTAGTTTTCTTACCTATTTGTATCTTTACAGGATCAAGTCAAGCTCGTGATGTCCGTATTTTATCACATTTTATATATTTAAACTTATGTATAGCTTTGACACATTATCATTAGTGTGTGTGTGTGTGTGTGTGTGTGTGTGTGTGTGTGTGTGTGTGTGTGTGTGTGTGTGTGTGTGTGTGTGTGTGTGTGTAAATCACCACGGCCTGATCACGAGTTGGACTCGCTCTCGCCAGCAGGTACCCTCCTGACGTGAGCAAGTGCTCATTATCGTCGATCTCTTGCTCATTATCGTCGTGTGTGTGTGTGTGTGTGTGTGTGTGTGTGTGTGTGTGTGTGTGTGTGTGTGTGTGTGTGTGTGTGTGTGTGTGTGTGTGTGTGTGTGTGTGTGTGTGTGTGTGTGTGTGTGTGTGCGTATTTGTGTGTGTATGTGTGTGTGGAGTGAGTGAAATTATTCCTTAAATTAAACCTTAACAGACAAATTTAAACAAAACTATAGTCCCTATTAATTTTTATAAAACTATGATTAACTGTATAAAAGTAAAGCATATATTATCGAATTTAGACAGAACAACAAACACGTCTAGAGTTAAGCCTCAAGTGTCTCTGCACATCAGGCCAGGTACACGTACACGTACACGGGAGGCGGGCCGCGGCGGGCCGGGGCGGGCCGGGCAGCCGCGCCGAGGGGCGGCTCGGCATGCGCTCTCCTTGCTCCCTCCTCCGCAGGGCTTGGCTCCCCTCAAGAGGAGGCTGCCTGCGCGGGGCCTGCCGTGGGCCTGGAGGGGCGGGAGCGGGGCTGCCCTGGGCAGGGCTCTTCCTCTCCCCTCGTTAGTATTCTATTCGAATGTTTGTTAGGGAAAATTTTGTTTCCACAATATATTCCAGCGACGTTTATAATAAATAGACTGACTATGAACAATGGAGAAATGGTTGCATTGTGCGTGGCAGGCTGGTTGCCAACAACTGCTATGACTAACGGCTACGGCTGAAAGCGATGGCCTTAACCTTAATATGTGTTAGAGGTGATTTTATGTAAAACACAACTTTATTTTCCCTACCAGCAAGCGCCGCCCTCAAAACCTGATGATTATTTGGCCGTCGACGGGGCGCTGCCCCTACCTCACCTGCAGGGGGGACCAGTGTTTGGTGCTTCAGGATCCAGACTTTGGGGGCAAAAAGTTTGGCATATTATATCAACTTCTTCCCTTCCGTATGTTCCTGGATAACACTTGCCGAGGAGGCCCCGGCGCAGGGTGGTGCCAGCGGTGAGCGGGGGTACACAAACGCGGGGCGGTGGACTTCCCGGGGTTAATTTTGTTTCAACACTTCAGTATATCTTATTGCAAACTCATTATTTTGCTGATAATGACTTCATTGAATAACTGTTTAATTTTAGATCGCCATGTGATAGTTTTACATGGGCGGAACAAGCTGCACTGAAATAGGCAAGGTTCTGGAGGCTTGAGCTCTAGTCAGCCCGCAAGGCGGTGCCGGCGACGGCCTAGAACATGTACTGGCACACGAAGTAGTCCCTCTCCTTGCAGTCATAGTTGTAGGCGCGGTAGGAGCTCTGGCCGAACAGTCCCATGCACTTCCCGGAGCCGCTGGGGACCTCCTCGTTCCAGGTGTTCTTGCTCATGTCGATGGGCACGCCAGCCTGGGGAACACAGAAGGAGGGTTATGCGTCAGCAGGTAGATACTCTGACAAAGAAAGGAATTATTTGATTGATGCTTCATGATGTCTTATCAACGATCCATTCATGGGCATAACAGCACACTTTCTGTTATCCTGTTATCCCAGGCAGCATAGCAGAGAGATGGTCTCAAGTGGCATTTATAAACTAGCTAGTAGGCATTTATTTCAGCAAAAAGTTGGTGCACTGCGTAACATTATACTTTTCGGGGTGATCATCCATAATAACAGTGAGAACAGATTGTTATCATTATTATTCCAAAGGTGGGCCACACTGGAGTAGTGCAATGGAGGAGTATTCTAGATAAAGGAGCGTTTGATTTATAAGCCTTATATAACCAATGCCATGCCGCGGGCTGCCGGAGAGCTGCTCGGCCAGCCCCGCCCCGCCCCGCCTGGGATGCAGGGTCGGGGGAGTGCCGCTTTGTATTGTTTCGAGGGAGCAACGCGTCCTCTCATTTGCATAATGTAAATAATGATGCTGAGCGACGCCTGACGTCACTCTTCTACTTAACCGAAGCATTATGGGAACATGGCGAACGACAGCGAACTCCGCAGCCAGCTGTGAGCGGCGGCACCGCGGCGTCTCTGGGCGACTCGTCTGCCTCTTGAGTTTAGACCCTCGACTTAGGCACCAAGAGTGACCCACACACTCCCTCGGCCAGGCGCGCCCTTCCCGCGGCTCCGCCGTGCCCCTCAGCTCCACCGGGGCAGCGAGAGCAACTTTTTGCGAGACGGCGTCTGCCAAACACCTTAATTAATTAAGCAATGGTGCCAGTGCTGGGTGCATGGGGCGTGGTACTCCGTTCTAGTGTTCCTCATTCATTATCCCTAGGCGGCGAGGCAGGTGACGCGCCGGGAGCCACGAGGCGCCGATGCCATAGCGAGCACAGTTTTGTTTCCTCTCCTGGACCAGCTTTTATGTGCACGACACGCGGGGGAGACAGTAAAGCTTGTGGGTGGGCGGTCATATATCTATTATCCCGAGTATGGTCGACGAAGGCTTATTATTATATTATGTAACCTCCCTCCCGCCCCCTTTCTCTCTTTCAAACACACACACACACACACACACACACACACACACACACACACACACACACACACACATACACGCCAGGGTGTCCCCTTTCCAATTGGTGCCAGGAAAGGGGTGAAACGTGTTACGCTACACCACCAACGCCACGAAGATGGGCGAGAAGCGACAGACAAATGACACACACACACACACACACACACACACACACACACACACACACACACACACACACACACACACACACACACACACACACACACACACACACACACACACACACACACACACACACACACACACACACAAAACCGTCTGTGTTCAGAGTAAAAAAAAGCTTACTAACCATAATAATCTATCAAGGAAAAAAGTCTGTACCGCGACCCCGTATTATGCAGAACCCTGAGCTACATAATCGGTATTGCCAGAGCGGTGGTCTAGTGTGGTAAGTTATAGCGTCAAACCATGAAATCGATGGGCCAGGGCAAGGCAGTTCGAATCCCAGTGCCGCAGCGTGACGTCAGGAAGGGGATCCGGTCTAATACCCCAAACCAAGACCTCAAAACAGCGACCCCGTATATAACATGTGTAAGAAACCCGTGTGTTGTTAGTGGCACTCACCTGGGGACCTGATGACCACACCCACGTCCCTTCGTCCTGCTTGGATCCACCCACCCACAGGTACTCAGGAGGCTCTGGAAGATAATGACACGATAATAGTAATGGTGGTAATGATGATAATGATGGTGATGATAATAATAATAATAATAATAATAATAATAATAATAATAATAATAGGAAGAAGAAGAACAAGAAACACAAGAACAAGGAGAACAAGGAGACGAACAAGAAAGGGATAAAATTAATGATAACACAGAAGAATGAAGATGAAAACGAAAAGAACAACGAGGAAGAGGAGGAGGAGGAGGAGGACGAGGACGAGAAAGGAAGAATGAGGAAAAGAAATAAACATCATTGAATAAAGATACAAATCACACACACAAAAACAACAACAACAAGAACATCAACACAGCCCAATCAACCCACTTACCGGGGACGCCTGTGAGGAATTCCCGTAGCACAGAGAGGTTGCGTGGGGAGGCTAGGTCACCGCCAAGCCGCCCGCACTCCCGCCTGGCGTCCTCCCATCCCAGCATCTCGTCCTGTGCCAGATAGAAGCACTCGGAGTCCTTACGTGTGAAGGGCGCCGGGCAGGTGGAGTAGGCGGCAGCTGCAGACCCCCAAACGGCTGTCCAAGGGGGAAAAAATAGGGTGAAATCTCCATAAAGAAGGAAAGAAAGAGGAAAATAACAGGGTGAAATCTCCATAAAGAAGGAAAGAAAGAGGAAAATAACAGACCCATGCAGTGAAGAGCCACATGAAAGAGTGCCGTTGCAAAGGCGAAACTCCCGACCGTCAACTCATTCTCTTTCGCCTTTCGCATCAAATATTTCTGAAGGCCGAAAAGGAGATGAATCAGGTTCTAATGTGTGTCTTCTTAGGTTCATGGTACAGAAGAAGGGTCAGACTATCATTTGGCCCTGAAAGGTACACATGGAAATACCCAGAAATTCTACGAAAGCATTGTCAAATATGTGTGATTGGCCGCTGAAATGTTTGAAAATATTGCCCTATGTTAATCTACCGAGCCCAGAAGATGAAATAAGCAAGGTAAGAGAAGCAGGGAAGGAGAGGAGAGAGGCTGGCAATGATGAAGGCAGAGTGGAGACGTTAAGTATGGGGGTATAGGCTATAGCTACGCGTGGCCTCCGTGCTCATCTCCGTTGCATCTCCCTTTGAGTCTGTGATAGGAAAACAGGAACAAAGACGAAAGATATTGATCATAGCCTCGTCTTCTCGGATACTTTTCACCGACCTTTCATCGTGCGAGAATTACCATTTTTATAGAAACCTAATTTGAAAGTTATTGGCAATTCATTTTTTTTCTCTTTTATCGAAGCAGGATCTAGTGTTTTGTGTGTGTGTGTTGGGGTTAACTTGTTTTTTTTGTGCCTTGAGATACCTCCTTTGCCGTAAAATAACCACTTAGTCTTAGAAGGATAAAAAAAAAGATGAAGTATATTTGTAAAAGTAAAAATAGCACATAGAGGAAAAAAAAGATAAAGTGTATTAGGAAAAGTACAAGATGCCTGATGTTTTGATTTAGTCTCAGCGTTATTTTCCACTTTCTATCCTTATTTTTATCTCCCTCTATTTTTTATGTCGTATGAGAACCGTACCCTAACGTCTCGATGATGGGCGGTTTTTATTTTTATTTTTTCGGGAAGAGAAAGAATATTGTGTTGGAAATGAAGAGCTTGGGAAAGAGTTATGAGAAAGAGAATGTTACTGCACTTCTAATTGTTGTTGAGGGACACCAACTCTTCCTCTGTGCGGGGGAGAGAGAGAGAAGGGATGAGTAAGGACTGGGAATTGAAGAAAAGGAATGTCAACTGTAGGGAGACACAGGGGAGGGATGGGAGGTGGAGAGGAAGAGTTGAGATGTAGGAATTTGAGGGAAGGAACACTTGAGTTGAGCTCCTTCCTCTTCCTCTCCTATTTCTGGCTCCTCCTTCTGCCTGCTTCTCCATGTTGTATAATGACCATCCCAAACAGTGCTTTCATAGTTGTTTTTGTTTTTTTGGCTTACTTTTGTTTCCACTCATATTCTTAACTCCCTTCGTTTTCCTGCTTCCATGTGTCGTATAAATACCACCTCTAACAACAGTGTCTTAATAACGGGGATATTGTTTACTCGATGCTCTTCTGTTTCCACTCATATTCTTATCATTCTCCATTTTCCTTCTTTCTCACTTCGTATAAATGGCATCCCTAACAGTGCTTTAATAATGGAGGGTTTTGTGTTTCTCAGCGTCCTTCCACTTCTATATATAACTTCTATGCTTGCCTGTTTTTTTCGAAGTTGTATAATGACCATCCCTAACAGTGCTTTAATAATGGAGGGTTTTGTGTTTCTCAGCGTCCTTCCACTTCTATATATAACTTCTATGCTTGCCTGTTTTTTTCGAAGTTGTATAATGACCATCCCTAACAGTGCTTTCATAGTGAAGGTTTTGTTTCGTCTGCGTCCTTTCATTTCCTTATCCTATTTATAACTTCCCGACGCTTAACTGCGCTTAGATCCCCTTACATTAGCTTGGGATACCCTCTGTTTGCCTTGTTTTCCCATGTCGTGTATTTACCTTCAGCTGTCTTAGTGCATGCGTATCAAAAGTACAGCGTTACTCTCTCTCCATGTCCACTTTCCACTCTTAGATTGTACCTCTCTCCCTTTCTGTCTTTATTTGCGTATTCTAATCATTTTCTTCGTGACTAACGGTGCATCGCTACTCCCATAATCCACCTTTTAGTCTTGTTTCTTCCTCTCTCTGTCTGTCTCTTTCTCTACGTTCTTCACAAGCAACATCTCATCCAGTGTTTTATGTCTTATGGCGCAGCGTTACTTCTCTCCCTTCTCCATATTCCACTCTTGTTTGCCTCTATGTGTTTTCCTTCATCGTACATTGACATTCATCTACACTCCTTCATCCACCCTCCACGCTTGTCTGCATCTCTCTTTCTCTGCCTGTTTTCCTCCCTCGTACATTCACAGTCATCTACACTCCTTTATCAACCCTCCACTCCTGTCTGCATCTCTCTTTCTCTGCCTGTTTTCCTCCCTCGTACATTGACACTCATCTACACTCCTTTATCAACCCTCTACTCGTCTGCATCTCTCTCTGTCTGGTTGTTTTGCTCCTTCGTACATTCACCTTCCTCTCAATAGTGCGTCCAACTGTACCGCGAAACTCTGCCTTATGTCAACTTCTAGGCAAACAGGAAGCCGGCAAGTCCCTCGAGTCCCAAGCGGAGGAAGCAGAAGCAGACTTAATACCCAGCCAGCCTCCCTGTCAACCCTGCATGCGCTTTCCCTTCCTGCACTCCCTGTTGGTTCTATAATATGCTTAGTTTTGCGATGGGCGGGTTCCAGTATAGAAAATGAGGGAGCTGATATTGAAAGGAGGAAATGTGCGATAGAAACTAAGAATAAAGGGGAAAAAATGGGTCTGGTAGTCTCAAGAACCTGATGGCGAGTAAAGAAAACGAAAGAAGGAAATATGCATAACATCTCAGCCCTTCCCTTTTCCTACATACCGTCTCCCTGTCTCTCTCCCTGCCTTATTCTTCCCTTTCTTAAGACTCTTTCCCCTTCCCTCCCTGCCTCCCGCCGCCTCTTACCGTGCTCCTGGTCGCCCTGTTCCAGCAGCTCCGGACGTGACTGCTCCAGGAATTCCAGACGCGCATTGACCGTCTTGAGGCGCCCGAGCTCTTCCATCACCGTGGTCAGCTGGCTCATACACACTTGCATGTCCTCCTGCAACGATAACAACAAGACATGAAGTACTCGGCGCTTTTTAGGTCAATGTTGAGTGTTTTAGTGGTTACATTGTCTCATTATATTCTCTCATCATTGCCATTCATAATCAAAACACTTTACTTTTTAATGAGGGAGGTGATATTGAAAGGAGGAAATGTGCGATAGAAACTAAGAATAAAGGGGAAAAATGGGCCTGGTAGTCTCAAGAACCTGATGGCGAGTAAAGAAAACGAAAGAAGGAAAAATATTTAACATCCCAGACCTTTCCCTTTCCTATACACCGTCTCCCTGTCTCTCTCCCTGCCTTATTCTTCCCTTTCTTAAGACTCTTTCCATGTGTTGCTAAAGAGCTTTGTGGGTGTGGACGTATTTGAATGATTGATATTGTTTGCTTGAAGTTGAAATTGTACTCCCAAACATCATAATTCTCTGCTCCAAACATCACACTGAAAGCAAATTCCGAACCAATTTAGACCAGGTAGAAAAAGAGTAATGGGAAAATGAAACCCGAAACCTTGTACCTGATTATATAAAGGCTGCGTGGGTATAAAATTTAGCAAAGGGAAAGCTTGTAGTGTTAAACTTTTCCCCAGAAGCTTCAATGCATGGATTAAACAAAGCAGCTAACAATCACTTCAGAGGTAACTTTGGACAAGCGCCTCTTCAGATCCGAAAAAGACCACACAGAAAAATTATAAAGTCATACAAAACTGCACATTCAATAGCCGATTACTTTTTTTAAACTTCCATCACATTTAATTTGACATCAGCATCAAAGGAAGACCCAAAAAGATGCTATGAATAAATTACTCAGCGATCCTTTACAACCTACGAGGCGCTTCGGTGTCAGCTCGAGTTAACCCGGTAGCTGCGGGGGTCATGTTTCTTAGGTTAGGTTAGGTTAGGTTAGGTTAGGTTAAAGGTTAGGTTAGGTTAGGTTAAAGGCCCCTCTAAGTAAAATAATGAGAAAGAATCATCACTCACGCAAACCATTTCATAATATATATCAACGCATGTGTGATTAGTTTATGCATCATCTACTTTGGGAGGTTTATATCATGGCAGAAATTTGACCCATCGCTGGTACACGGTAAAGCCACAAATTTGGCCCGTCGCTGCTACCGGGTTAAGTCTTGCCGGAGATCGAGGCAGTCGGACAGTGATAAAGGAAATACAGAAATAAAAAAGTCCTACAGTAACTTAAAATTGAGTCAGAATAGCTTCACGTTTTAAGAGATGAAACATAGGATTCTCGAGCCACACACAACAATAGTCTCCAGTAATGTGTGTGTGTGTGTGTGTGTGTGTGTGTGTGTGTGTGTGTGTGTGTGTGTGTGTGTGTGTGTGTGTGTGTGTGTGTGTGTGTGCCGGGCAGGATCCGAGGCCTCCCGTCACCTTCACCCTGACCAACACAACACGAGACACACTTGGGCACACTCTTGGGCGAGCCGCACTTCAAACATCTTAATTAAGTGATAAAAGACAGATGCACAGCGATGCCACGGTAGTAAACACGCGCGAATGCATGAGAAGGACTTATTTTGCAGTCTTCTATTCTTATATCAGTTAAATATACGTAAACAAATACACCTAAACAAGTCTACATTACGGAAACAGCATCATAAGTTTACCTTGAAATGCATAACCTTAAGAGTGTGATTGGATACATCGTTGTGTTGTTCCGCCCACTGTCTAAGAATACTGTGGTTCCTCTATTACCTGAAGAATGCATAGTGCGATCAAGGCGCCATCTATCCGCCGGCCAATCTAGACGTCACTTGAGGAGGCTACTGACGGGGAGGGGAGGATTGATAGGTTACGTGGCGCACCTTCCCGACGCCACGGCCCGTTTTCTCAGACACTTTCGGCTCTCAAAACAAATATTTTCAAAGATCACAAGGGAGATCAGTCGGGCTCCCGCGAGTGTTTTGCAGATCAATAAAAACTACCCATGGAAATGTCTCAATACCAGCGTTGCCGTATTGTCGTACTCAGCCGCTTATATTTCCCGACTTCCTACCCCCAACCTGTCTTCTGGGCTCCAATAACGAAACTTATTTATAGTTATCGTTAAAAGAGTTAGATTCTGATGTTTCTTGACAATAGTTAGGCGTCAGAAACAGGTAAATACTATGCTCTGAGTACGACAATCTGGCAACGGTGCTCAGTACACAACATCTACGATAGCCTAAGCGAATGTGAATGTAGAATCCCCGAAATGTTTGAGATATGGGCACAGGTCTCGAGGGCTAACCGGGTATTCATGGGTGACTTTCCCGTTCAAGAAGTGCAGAAGTCGTGTGAAATTATCACTGGCATCACAAAACAGACCATGGAAACAACAATAACTTCTATGAGAGACTTTTCAAGCAGGCGAACTGAGGCGCCGAGATGTTTGAGATATGGGCCCAGGAGTGAGGGTGAGTGAATGGCGTCTTAGAGGAGCTGAAGGTTGGAGTGAACGCAAAGACCACTCAGCGATCATTACCCAATCATGCCACCGAAGCCCCAAAGCATGATATACGAGCCCGGTTTTCTGCGGCGCCCGAGTCTCTCTTACTGATGATGGTAAGGCTGATGATGATGATTGTGGTGGTGATATTGATGCTAGAGTTTTATACAGCATCCAGAAATGAAGAAAGAAGACTACTAGTACCAATACTAATACCAATATTAATACCAATGATAATAATAATACCTATACTAATACCAATACCAATACTAATACGAATACTAATACCAATACCAATTCTAATGCCAATACTGATACTAATACCAATACAAATACCAATACTAATACTAATACCAACACTAATACCAATACCAGTACTAACAACAATGCTAATACCAATACTAATACTAATGCTAATACCAATACTAATACTAATACTAATACTAATACCAATACTAATACCAATACTAATACCAATACTAATACCAATACTAATACTAATATCAATACTAATACCAATACTAATACTAATACTAATACCAATACTAATACTAATACCAATACTAATACCAATACTAATACTAATACCAATACTAATACTAATACTAATACCAATACTAATACTAATACCAATACTAATACTAATACTAATACCAATACTAATACTTATACGAATACTAATACCAATACTAATACCAATAATAATAATAATACCAATACTAATACCAATAATAATAATAATACCAATACTAATACTAATACCAATACTAATACCAATAATAATAATAATAATACCAATACTAATACCAATACTAATACTAATACCAATTCTAATACTAATACCAATAATAATACCAATACTAATACCATACTAATACTAATAACATTAATAATAATAATAATAACAATAAGCATAAATAATTGTCCCCCGGGATGCAACACCTTCAGTAGTCATCTTCACCTTCAGTAGTCATATTCACCTTCAGTAGTTACGTTCACCTTCAGGGGTCACGTTCACTCCTCCGCCCTGTCTTCTGTCTTACTAACCTTGACGTTCCATCGACCCCCCTTGCCCCCCCTCTTATCCCGTGCCCTCAACCCTTTCTTTGTCTTACCTATCCTTCTCTCTCTCTCTCTCTCTCTCTCTCTCTCTCTCTCTCTCTCTCTCTCTCTCTCTCTCTCTCTCTCTCTCTCTCTCTCTCTCTCTCTCTCTCTCTCTCTCTCTCTCTCTCTCTCTCTCTCTCTCTCTCTCTCTCTCTCTCTCTCTCTCTCTCTCTCTCTCTCACACACACACACACACACACACACTCACGCACGCACGCACGCACACGCACGCACTCCTCTTTCCTCAGTTCTGTAAGGTCCATCTTGAGTGATAGAAGTGGAATGCGTGAGTGAGTGGAGGTGGAGGAATGACGGAGGTGGAGGAGGAGGAGGAGGAGGAGAGAATGCAGGTGGACTGGTTAGCGTGAAGCGGGTATGGAGGAATGAAGAAGGGAGGGAGAGGAGGGAGAAGAAGGGTGAAGGAGGTAGGGGAAGGATGAAGATAAGGATGAGGTAAGGATGAGTACGGATGAGGAAGGGAGTGAGGAAGGGTATGGATGAGGAAGGGAAGGAGAAGAAGGGTCAGGGATGGTAGAAGGGATGGCTATGGACGAGGAAGGAGAGGAAGAGTAAAGATGATAGTAAGAATTAATGTGTATGAATGACGATGGGAGGAACAGGAAGTATAAAGATGAGGGTAGGAGGGAGGGAGTAAGAGGGAGAGTAAAAATATGGGTAGGGGCAAGAATGGAGGCTTTTGAAGCATATAAAGGAGTAGTTAAGCTTTTTATCTCACTCCATTGAATCACATAGTACAGCAGAACCCAATTACATCCCAGTTTATAGGTGGATACGGAGTAAAAGGAAGGAATTGAAGGTGACAAAAGGGGATTCTGAAAGGTATGCGTGTCTTTATAGTTGGTGGTGATGGTGGTGGTGGTGGTGGTTTTGGTGGTGATGGTGCAGTAATAGCACAATGAAGCACACACACACACACACACACACACACACACACAGACACAGACACCATCTATATGACGCAAGACGAAAGAAATAGAAATAATATGAGCCATGGCTGCCTTCCACTGTATCGAGAGAGAGAGAGAGAGAGAGAGAGACTAACCAATAACCCTAATTCTTCGATGGATTAGCAAAACGCAACGAGCTTAGAAACAACAAAAGGAATAAAATAACAAAGAAAAAAAGGAAAACTAAACATACATCCATATACAGTAAAGAAGAAGAAGAGAAAGAACAAGAACAAGAACAAGAAGAACAAGAACATAAGCAAGAACCAGAAGAGAAAAAAGAAGAAAGAAAGAAAGAAAGGAAGAAGATAAGGAAGGAGGAGAAGAAACGGCAGCAGAGAAGAAAGAAAGAACGTAAGAAAGAAGACGAAGAAGAAGCAGAAGAGGAAGGCAAGCTCTAGGGCGTGCACAAGCAGGTAACCAATTGGAAGCCGCAGCCCCTTCCGTTCCGTTTGTTTACAGTGGAGGCGATCGCTGCGTGACGTCACCGCATAAACAAGGCCCTTCAGCAAGCCTCGAGGAGAAGAAGCGAGCCACTCCACTCCCGACGAAATTATTGGGCCGTCCGTCAAGCAGCGGATTCCAAGTCATTTAAAATCGGATTGGACACTATTGGAGACGGGCAGCTCGCGTTCTTGAGCGTCGAGAGGCCAACCAAGACTGTGAGTGGCGCGGACTTGAATATACGGGGAAAAGTGGTCGAGGAGAGTTGGTTACATCAGAGCATCCTTCTAGTGTGTGTGTGTGTGTGTGTACATGACTTGCTGCGTGGCTGTTGGTTGTGGCTGCACGCGTGTGTGTGTGTGTGCTATATTTAACTTTGTGTAGAGGAATATAAATAAATAAAAATACATATACGTTTCTCTTTGTTTTTGCTATCTTTCTTTTCATTCTTTGCGTTTTTTTTTCTTCTTTTTTGTCTTTCCTTCCTTCTACCTTTCTCTCTTTCTTTATGGCTTGCTTTCCTTCTTTCTCTCTTTCTTCATTGTTTTCTTATATTATTCATTCATTTCTTCGACTTTGTTACTTTTTCTTCCTTTCTTTTTTCCCTTCATTACTCGATTTGCTTATATTTCCTACATTTTTTTCTTATGTTTATTTATTTCTTCTTTACTTTCCTTTAACCTTCTTTTTGTCTCCATTACTTTCGTTTTTCATTTCCTTCGCCCTTAGTTCTTTCATTCCTTTCCCTTACTTCCTACCGAGCACAAAGAACTCAAGGGCACTTACTAAATAAACAGAGCACACGATCTTTGTCCTGGCTCACTGTATGTGTCGTTGAGGGGGTGACTAAATGGGTATACCGTCTCTTTCTTCCTTTCTTTTTAGCTGCTGAGTGATGGAGAGAGAGTGAGAGAAGAAGGGGAGAGGAGGAGGAAGAGGTGGCGGGATAGGAGCCACTAACCACTTCACTGTATCTGAGTCAAGCCTACGACCGTCAGGAGGTTTGATTTACGATGAAGATTCCTCTCTCTCTCTTTTTCTCTCTTTTTTTTTTAATTCGTGAGTGATGGAGAGGGGAGGGAGGGGGTCGAGGTGACGGGCCAACCACTTCACTGTATCTGAGTGTAGTCTACGAGCATCAGGAGGTTTGACTAACGATGCGCGGCCGAGATAAAGTTATGGCGTGAGTGAAGTGCGGCGACGCTGTGTCTGTCTCTACTTACACGCTGTTGCTGCTAAGAGTTTTTTTTATATCAGGGCTAACAATGAAGTCGTTGCGCATAATATGATTCTCTCTCTCTCTCTCTCTCTCTCTCTCTCTCTCTCTCTCTCTCTCTCTCTCTCTCTCTCTCCCCTACAGTCCCGGCGCGGCAGACAGCGGTGTGCCGGGCAGGGCTGTTGTTGCCTCGGGCTGTTGCCAAGAAGCCGTCGAGCAGGACCCGCGCACGTATATAAATATCGGATTCGGTCGGGAGCAACCGTCGCATGCATCAAGGCTTATCTACTAATTTTTGTTGCGATAATATATTTGTAATCATTTAAGTTGGCTTAAATTAGAGGACGGCTCAGTTTTTGCTCCTTCACAAGGGCGCATAAAAACAGCCTCGATACCCAGAGACAACTGCTGATGTCTGTTTAGTGCCCGATACATGCGTCAAGTACATGACTGCCTGCACTAGCTGACACAATATATATATATATATATATATATATATATATATATATATATATATATATATATATATATATATATATATATTTTTATTTATATATATATATATATATACACACACACACACACACACACACACACACACACACACACACACACACACACACACACACACACACACACACACACACTGTCATAAAGTGGAGACAATCATCGTCTTAACACATTCACAAAGAGTGAAAATTGTACAATAACTGGTATAAATAAACCCGCGGACCTTCTCAGACTTGCTGACGATCCTCGGGTCTTGATATGTCACTTCTCCCCCCCCCACCCCCCCCACACACACACCGTTCATTTTTTTTTTTGTTCATATGTTGTCTTCTCTCCAGACCATCGCCATTTCTTGATCTTCATTGTTTTCATCAAGTCGTCTGCTTTTGTCTGTTCTCTTAGCCATTTGAACAAGTATTTTATACGATATTGTGACACCAACATCGATCTCTCCATCCCACTTTGGACGTTTCTAAATTCCTTTTTCCAGAGAATTGGTCCACGTCCACGCCTTTGATCTATATCTCATGACGGGGGAAGCCCACTAACTGAAAAACTTTTGCCTTAATTAATTAAGTACAGCGGTAAGGCTCCCCTCACTGAATTATGTTATCTTGTTTTATGAAAGCACTCCAGCCCAATCTTGTGCGTCTTGTGCTGTAACGGGCAGACACTTGGTGGCGGATCCAAAGTGTAAATGAGTGACAAGGGAGCAAATACGTGACGAGGGAGTATATACGTGACAAGGGAGTTAATACGTGATAAGGGAGTAAACACGTGATAAGGGAGTAAACATGTGACAAGGGAGTTAATACGTGACAAGGGAGTTAATATGTGACAAGGGAGTATATACGTGACAAAGGAGTATTTACGTGACAAGGGAGTTAATACGTGACAAGGGAGTTAATACGTGACAAGGGAGTTAATACGTGATAAGAGAGTTTATACGTGACAAGGGAGTTAATACGTGACAAGGGAGTAAATACGTGACAAGGGAGTATTTACGTGACAAGGGAGTTAATACGTGACAGGGGAATAAGTTCGTGACAGGGGCGTGAATGAGTGACAGAGGAATGAGTGTGGGTGTAGTGACGAGGCTGCTGTGAGGGCCGCCAAGGATGTGGTGATAGAGGGCTGTATTGATTGGGGTGTGGCCGAGCCTGGAGTGCTGTATAAACTATTGCCAAGGTGACGATAGGGCAGTGTTGACACATGGCTATAGACTACAGCTACTAAGGAGAACGTCACTTCCTATTTAACCCAGCAATTCATATCTACGAGCGTGCACCAGTCACACTAGGCCAGTCCACCATATAGTTGTTAAATAGATACACAAGCAGATAAACGGATATGCGACATCTACTTAAATTAACGTGAATTAGCAACCACGAACCACCCTGGCGTCGCTGAAGCACACCCGCAGACTAGCATCCCCGCACGGAGAGGCCACTGACGACGTACTTTCTGTATATATATTCACATTACTGCCCTTGTGCTACACGATACATAGCCTGGACACCTCTGCCATTGTTTCCTCTCCTTCTTCGTCCATTCAGTTCGCCTTAAACCCACGGTATGCACGTCACGGAGATGGCAGACACAGTTATATTCTTACGTGTTCGCAAGCTAATGTTATTCTTCATGAGCTTACTTTCAAGAGGCTGAGCCGTGACCAAATTTCCGACTTGAAGGAAAAGAATACACTAAAAAATAGAGCAATATAGTGATGAAAATAAGATTGGGAGAGAGAGAGAGAGAGAGAGAGAGAGAGAGAGAGAGAGAGAGAGAGAGAGAGAGAAGAGCAACAGCGATGATAAACAACCAATTCCTTGCGTCTACACTCTCGCACTCGCCGCCACAACGAAGAAAAGTGGTCCTGGGAAGGCGGTGGGCGGCGGTCTGGGTCTGGTAAGGTCAGAGTGTTCCTGTTCCCCCTCAAGATCTTCCTTCCTAGACCTGAATGAGCGTCTGGCAAGGTGCAGGAGAGACAATGAGCTATACTATTAAGGAAAGACGAAAAATAGATAAAAGGAGAAGGAAATGAATGAAAATAGGAAAAATAATTAGGAAAAAAAGGAGATGAAGCGAGAAGACAAGAAGACAAGAAAAAAATTGAAGGAAAGAAGGAAAGGGAAGAAAAAGGAAGGCAGAGAATAAGCATTTCGTCGCCTAGGAACACAGATTATTTTGACATGGCTTTCGTAGGAGTTGTGAGCCTTTCCAAAGAGCATTTTTTTCTCTTAACCTGGTGGGAGTTTGACAAGGCTTCTGCACATACCATGAACTCTAGTAACAGACTCTGGGGAACGTATTTTACCTCTTTTTAGCCCTTCGAAGTAATTGATGTGAGAGTCAGTCGCGTCTAAGTATACCGACCAGTAGATTCAGGAGCTCCGTGTATCAAGTGTCCCTTTCCACATCCTCTCACTCCTTCATCTCGTCCTCCTCATGTGCAGGAGAGACAGTTTTAAGGAGCGCCGTTTATACTCTGTCCCTTTCCATACCCTCCCAGTGGCCTCTTCCCTCAAAGGAGAGCGAAAGACGACTCCGAAGGGACGAGTGAGCGACGTAGCTGCCTGGGAATGTCTCAGGAGCATAATCTCAGACGTTTCGACACCTTTGTGCTTCTGTTTATGCTGTCGTGGAAGTTTTAGTGACTCCCATGGGCCGTTTCATGACCCTGGGGATCGATTAGCAAGGTTTCTGCGCCATGAACGGGGAAAACACTCACGAGAACCTGTCTTATATCCTCCGTGGCCTTCAAAAATAGCCGTGATAAGAGCCCGAAGCTTTAGAGAATACGTGTCTTGGGCATGAGGAGGTGCGTGTGTGAGTGGCTGGGTCGTCACTCTCAGACGCTTCCACCTCTCATGTTAACTATTTCCAAAGGCCGAAAAGGTGATTAATCGGGTTTTCATGAGAGTTTCAGAAGAAGGGTCAAACTACCACCAGGCTCATAAAACTACCCATGGGAAGGCTCAAACTCCTACGAAAGCCTTGTCGATTATGTGAACTAGGGCGCCGATGTGTTTAATAAGATTATCGCCCTGCTGGGAATGAGGAACGAGGAAGCACGTGTGAGGGTGACTGGCTGAAGCTGGTTAGGCAATACAAACACACACACACACACACACACACACACACACACACACACTCGCGCGCAGCAGATACGAGTAAGCCATTAGGAGAAGTGGACCGAAGAGGATTTTATGGCTCCCAGGACCCTAATTAGAGCAGGCGTATCGCAGTGACTTGTGAAGACGTCATGTTGGGCCA
The DNA here is from genome assembly GCF_024679095.1 of Eriocheir sinensis. Lineage (NCBI taxonomy): Eukaryota > Metazoa > Arthropoda > Malacostraca > Decapoda > Varunidae > Eriocheir > Eriocheir sinensis. The sequence continues at coordinate 3,090,753 of NC_066574.1, read as the reverse complement.
TCTGAGGCAATATACATGGCCAGGGAAGACGAGCCCAGCGAACCCGAGCCACCCAGCCACCAGCCAGCCAGCCAGTCGCTTGGGCAACCCTCGACCCACGTTACCAAATTATCATACTTAAGTCCTTATTATTAAAAGTACCGAGCTGTCTTTATTACTATTTCCCAAAGCCACAGAGAAGATTATTAACCGGGTTTCAATGGGTGGTTATCCCGTTCAAGATGCAGAAGTCGGGTAAAACTATCGCTATTGCATCAAAAAACGGTCCATGAAAATCCCTTCGCAACTTCGACGCCACGATAAGCTTTTCAAAAAGGCGAAGATTAACCGGGTTCTTATGAGAGGTGTTTTTTCCCGTTAAAGATGCAGAAGTCGGGTAAAACTATCACCAGCAACCCAAAACAGTCAATGAAAATCCCTTAGCAACTTCAACGCGACGAGAGGCTTTTCAAACAGGCGAAGATTAACCGGGTTCTTATGAGAGGTGTTTTTTCCCGTTAAAGATGCAGAAGTCGGGTAAAACTATCACCAGCAACCCAAAACAGTCCATGAAAATCCCTTAGCAACTTCGACGCTACGAGAGTCTTTTCTAACTATCGAATTGGGGTGCAGATACGTTTAACAATACGGAACAGTACGTAGAACATTGTATATATCGATTTCAGATCCCAAAACTGTCTTACACACACATATAACAGCACTCCAGTTAAAGTCACTGTGAGAACCGGTTTTTATTGATGTTTTTTTGCGATAATTATGAGTTAGAAAACGGAAGTCTACTGAGGTCTGTAATTTGAGACGCTTCTTTCTCACACAGCAATAATTTCTACGGGCCAACAAGAGGGAGGTTAAACGCGTGCAGAATCTTTGTCAAACTACCATCAGGGTCATAAAAAATACCCCTGGAACCGCCCCAAAACTCATATACGAATGCCCTGTCAAAATTCTCCTTGTCTGTCTCTAAGCAGAAACTTTGTCATACTACCACCAGGGTCATAAAAACTATCCCTGGAACTGCCCTAAAACTCCTACGAAAGCTCTGTCAAACCTCTCCTTGTCTTGTCTCTAAGCAGAAACTTTATCAAACTACCACCAGGGTCATAAAACTACCCCTGGAAATGCCCCAAAACTCCTATACGAAAGCCTTGTCAAACCTCTCCTTGCCTTGTCTCTAAGCAGAAACTTTGTCAAACTACCACCAGGGTCATAAAAACTACTCATGAAAATGCCCCAAAACTCCTTTACGAAAGCCTTGTCAAACCTCTCCTTGTCTTGTCTCTAAGCAGAAACTTTGTCAAACGACCACCAGGGTCATAAAAACTACCCATGAAAGTGCCCCAAGACTCCTACGAAAACCCTGTCAGACCTCTCCTTTCCTAGCCTCGCCGAGGAATCTCTGTCAAACTACCCCAAGACTCCTACGAAAGCCCTGTCAAAACTCTCCTTTCCTCGCCTCACCGCGGAATCTTTGTCAAACCCTGTCAAACGTCTCCTTTCCTAGCCTCGCCGCGGAATCTCTGTCAAACTGCCCCTGGGAGTACCCCAAGACTCCTACGAAAACCCTGCCAAACGTCTCCCCCAAGACTCCTACGAAAACCCTGCTAACGTCTCCTTTCCTAGCCTGAATCTTTGTCAAACTACCCCTGGAAGTGCCCCAACACTCCTACGAAAGCCCTGTCAAAACTCTCCTTTCGTCGCGAATCTTTGTCAAACTACCCCTGGAAGTGCCCCAAGACTCCTACGAAAGCCCTGTCAAACGTCTCCTTTCCTCGCCTCACCGCGGAATCTTTGTCAAACTACCCCTGGAAGCGCCCCAAAACTCCTACGAAAGCCCTGTCAAACCTCTCCTTTCGTCGCCCCGCCGCGGAATCTCTGTCAAACTACCCTGGAAGTGCCCCAAGACTCCTACGAAAGCCCTGTCAAAACTCTCCTTTCCTCGCCCCGCCGCGGAATCTCTGTCAAACTACCCCTGGAAGCGCCCCAAAACTCCTACGAAAGCCCTGTCAAACCTCTCCTTTCGTCGCCACGCCGCGGAATCTTTGTCAAACTACCCTGGAAGTGCCCCAAGACTCCTACGAAAACCCTGTCAGACCTCTCCTTGCCTCACCCTCCTCGCCCTCTCAGCCTGTGGCCCGCCCTTATCACCAGCCGTCTCGCCTCGATGAATACATTAGCGGGGCAGTTTGTTTTAAGTGTGGCATAAATAAACACGTTACGTCTTATTTTTCTAAGGTTGGCGAGCTAATTATAATCTACCCCTCAGTTTACTCCTTTCTGCGCTGCATTTGAGGCGTCCATTATGATAAAGGGTAATGTTTTTGTGTTTTTTATATTATTTTTTTTCCTGTCTCTCTTGCGTCTAGTAGTAAAGGGTAAAACGGTGTCAGGCAAGGGTGGGTGTGGGTGTGGGTGTCCCTGTCTGTCTGTCTGTCTGTCAGCACGCTCCCTCCTCCCCTCAGTAAACAGAGCACGGCAAAAAAAAACAAAGTACACACACACGCAAAAAAAAAAAAAACTAACAACGTCCACCTCATCTGTATGTAAGGGAGGAGAAGAAGGAGGAGGAGGAGGAGGAGGAGGAGGAGGAGCTTCGTCTGAGGTGGCGGAGGGGGAAGAGGGAGGGGCTCCTTCATCCATCTCGGCGATAAACAAACGCTATTTGTCTCAATGTTTATTACTCATCCCAGCTGTGCTCACATCAACCCCCCCTTTCTCCTCTCCCCATCTCCCCTTCCCTTGTTCTCTCACCGCCGCCGCCGCCCTGGGCCTCGTGTGCGGTCGGTCACTTTCCTCCCACCATGATGCCGCGGAAGCCACACTCACGTCCCTCTCCACGCAGCGAGAGGGCATTAATAAGCTTCAAAACCCTCAACGCTGTGGGCTTGTGAGTAGGTGAGTATGTGCGTGGCGGGAAAATGAAGTATCGATCCGTGTAATCGTCGACTTGTTTAACATCTTTTTTAGACAGAATTTAAAGATCGAATTAAATATGGCTGTTGTTCGTCTGGAGGTTAATTTGACTCCTCAGTTGACATCTACACGAGACTGACTTTCATTTAAATATATAAGGAAGAATAGACATGTATACCGTGTCTCTCTCTCTCTCTCTCTCTCTCTCTCTCTCTCTCTCTCTCTCTCTCTCTCTCTCTCTCTCTCTCTCTCTCTCTCTCTCTCTCTCTCTCTCTCTCTCTCTCTCTCTCTCTCTCTCTCTCTCTCTCTCTCTCTCTCTCTCACTCTCTCTCTCTCTCTCTCTCTCTCTCTCTCTCTCTCTCTCTCTCTCTCTCTCTCTCTCTCTCTCTCTCTGTCTCTCTTTCCTTACTCCTCCTTCCCTTGCAAGTCCCCGAAGTATGAGTCTCACCTTCAGTTTATCGATCTCGCCTTCCAGCTGCGAGTCGACGGAGATCATCTTCTTGAGCGCCTCCTCGACGAAGCCCATACGCCCGTAGAGTTGCGAGTGGTCCTTCTTCTGCATGAGGGCGTCGAAGATCCTCCACAGCGCGCGGGTGATCATACGGTGTCCGTCGTGAACGTTGGCGCCGTGGCCGTTGACGGGGGGCGTGGCTCCGTACCGCCTCACTGTCACGTCGTTCCGCGCTGAGCCTCCATACCTGCGGGGAAGAAGCGCGCGCCGGTGAGGTTAGGTTACGTGAGTCAGTAGTGTGAGAGTTTCGGGACTGTGGCTTTTAATGGTGGTCCTTTCTTACGAGTCAGCTGGGTTCTGAAGTATTTTTAAGTTTTATGTGTATTTTAATCTTGTGGCTTTTGTATAGGCTTTTGAAATGGCATGGTCAAAGAATGCATCCAAAATATTATCTTTTCCAGTACTGTATTGCTCTGGATATAGAGAAATAAGATAGATAGATACATAGATAAACCTACAAACCTATACATACATACATACATAGACAGACAGACAGACAGAGACATAGGCAGACACAGATTGATGCCGCAGCAAAATGGGAGAGAGAAGCGATGACAGATCACAAGAAAAGAGTTCGTGAAAGACTATCTAGCATGATATCTAAATTAGGAGTCATTATAAGTATGCAAAGGATCCTTAAAACCTACGACATATTCCAACGAGCAAGACTCTCCCTCACCTCTTGCCGTGGTTGGTGACGACGCCGCTGCCGTGTTTGCGGGCCACGCTGGTGTCGACGGGCCGCGCCAAGTTCTCCTGCGCCGCCGCGATGCTCACCGCCACCAACACGAGGGCCGCGCACCACCGCAGGTCGTTGGGGCGCATGGTGGAGGGATGCTACTTCACGTGGAGGGCGTGGAGGGTAGTGCTATGGTCTGCCGGGGCCTCGGAGCCTTGTTGTCTGCCCGAACTGTAAAAGAGAAGAAACAATGCGAGTTAGACCCGGTTAGACTCACAGTTCGAGGCCTAAACAGTCACATTTGATAAGGCTTTCGTTGGAGCTGTGTTAGTATTTTTCCATGGGTAGTTTTATGAGCTTGGTGATACTTTGTTAGTGCTGTCTGCCCGAAATGAAGGAGAGAAGAAAAGACGTTAGTTAGACCTACGTCCTCAAACATTTTGGAGCTGACACCCACCCTGATCAGGCTTTCGTGGAGGTTCTTGTGCGTATTTCCATAGGTAGTTTTATGAGCCTGGTAATAGTCTGACAAGGTTTCTGCACCAGGAATGTGAAAGGCAATCTTGAGAACCTGACTAATTCCTTTTGTGGCCGCTGGAAATATGTGTTCTGAGAGTCGAAAGTGTCTCAGTGAATCAGAATTATGCTCGTCCACCTCACTCAGCGGCCACTCTCTTTTAGTCCCTTATTTTCAGTCCCTTCAAGAACGTTCGCTTAAACTTCATTTGGTTCACTTTCAGACGCTACTGATTGCACTCTGAGTTGTAACTGGTCATTATTTATGCCAATGCCTCTTCCAGTTGTGTGATGAGCCCTGGTGACTGGTCTTAGAGCACGGCACATCCACTGTTCAAGGCTACACTGCGCTCTAGACCAGGTGGAGGAGCTCGCGACGTCTTAAGTGGCTTGATGTATTGGAAAATTGTCCCTGACTGCTGGCTGGCTGGGTGCACTCGGGGCGACAAGAGCTGCTCCTCGCTTTGGTTGGTCACTGAGGCAAGACAATGCTACTCGTGTTACTCGTGCGCACCGTTACTATGAGAAAAATGTGTTACTCGTGCGCACCGTTACTATGAGAAAAATGTGTTACTCGTGCGCACCGTTACAATGAGAAAAATGTGTTACTCGTGCGCACCGTTACTATGAGAAAAATGTGTTACTCGTGCGCACCGTAACAGTAAGAAAAATGTGTTACTCGTGCGCACCGTAACAGTAAGAAAAATGTGTTACTCGTGCGCACCGTTACAGTAAGAAAAATGTGTTACTCGTGCGCACCGTTACAATAAGAAAAATGTGTTACTCGTGCGCACCGTTACAGTAAGAAAAATGTGTTACTCGTGCGCACCGTTACAGTAAGAAAAATGTGTTACTCGTGCGCACCGTTGCAATAAGAAAAATGTGTTACTCGTGCGCACCGTTACAGCAAGAAAAATGTGTTACTCGTGCGCACCGTTACAGCAAGAAAAATGTGTTACTCGTGCGCACCGTTACAATGAGAAAAATGTGTTACTCGTGCGCACCGTTACAGCAAGAAAAATGTGTTACTCGTGCGCACCGTTACAGTAAGAAAAATGTGTTACTCGTGCGCACCGTTACAATAAGAAAATGTGTTACTCGTGCGCACCGTTACTCTGAGAAAAATGTGTTACTCGTGCGCACCGTTACACAGAGAAAAATGTGTTACTCGTGCGCACCGTTACAGTAAGAAAAATGTGTTACTCGTGCGCACCGTTACAATAAGAAAAATGTGTTACTCGTGCGCACCGTTACAGTAAGAAAAATGTGTTACTCGTGCGCACCGTTACAATAAGAAAAATGTGTTACTCGTGCGCACCATTGCAATAAGAAAAATGTGTTACTCGTGCGCACCGTTACAGTAAGAAAAATGTGTTACTCGTGCGCACCGTTACAATAAGAAAAATGTGTTACTCGTGCGCACCGTTACAATAAGAAAAATGTGTTACTCGTGCGCACCGTTACAATAAGAAAAATGTGTTACTCGTGCGCACCGTAACAATAAGAAAAATGTGTTACTCGTGCGCACCGTTACAATAAAAAAATGTGTTACTCGTGCGCACCGTTACAATAAAAAAAATGTGTTACTCGTGCGCATCGTTACAATAAAAAAATGTGTTACTCGTGCGCACCGTTACAATAAAAAAAATGTGTTACTCGTGCGCATCGTTACAATAAAAAAAATGTGTTACTCGTGCGCACCGTTACAGTAAGAAAAGTGTGTTACTCGTGCGCACCGTTACAGTAAGAAAATGTGTTACTCGTGCGCACCGTTACAATAAGAAAAATGTGTTACTCGTGCGCACCGTAACAGTAAGAAAATGTGTTACTCGTGCGCACCGTTACAATAAGAAAATGTGTTACTCGCGCACAGTTACAGTAAGAAAAATGTGTTACTCGTGCGCACCGTTACAGTAAGAAAAATGTGTTACTCGTGCGCACCGTTACAGTAAGAAAAATGTGTTACTCGTGCGCACCGTTGCAATAAGAAAAATGTGTTACTCGTGCGCACCGTTGCAATAAGAAAAATGTGTTACTCGTGCGCACCGTTGCAATAAGAAAAATGTGTTACTCGTGCGCACCGTAACAGTAAGAAAATGTGTTACTCGTGCGCACCGTTACAATAAGAAAAATGTGTTACTCGTGCGCACCGTTGCAATAAGAAAAACAAAGATAGGCACCCAGAAAATAGAGGAAAAAAAATAAGGAAATAATAGGTAAAAAAAAATGGTTGAAATAGAAAATAACTGTCCGCAGAATAATAAATATGTTTGAGTCTTTGTTTTGCTCATTTCTTATACTTCATATTTCCCAGTTTTGTTTTTTACGAATGGTTACTCGTGAACACCATTCCAAGTAGAAAATTGAAAATAATTACTCAGAATAAAATACTGGTTATAGAAATGACCTGTCGTTAGGATAATATATGCTTATGTCTTTAATTTGATAGTCATTTGTTTTATACCTCTTTGCATTTTTCAGAGTATTTTTTTCGTTTCAATGAGCAAAATATAGGTACTCAGCCCCCCCCCCCCCAAAAAAAAAAAAAGTGAATGCAGGAACAAGCTGTCGTGATAATAATAAATGTTCATGCCTTTATTTGAAGAATCGTACTTTTTATACCTAATCATGTGTTTCAGAGTATAATTTTTTTTTCTGAATGGTGCGTACGAGGCGGTGGACATACCCTGAGCAATGCAAGCGGCCAGATGTTAGTAATGAAGCCAGAGGGAACACACTGCAAGCTGGGAACACTTATAAGGCAGTAGAATGCATCCCAGACCACAGGGCAGCCCGTGAGCTTGATTCGTGTTGCAGAGACGTGGATATAAAAGAGCCTTAACCCGTCTGCTGCGATTGGCACGGATTTCGCCTTCACTGGTAGACTGGTAACATATGCTCCCAGGTCCTTCTGTGCCTCTGTGGTGGGTAGTGGAGTGTTTCCCATGTGGTATTGGTATGCTGGATTTCCCCTCCCAAGATGCATGACCTCACATTTTTCTTCACTAAATTGGAGCAGCCACTTTTTGCTCCACTTCTGTAGCTTGGTAGTGTCTTCTTGTGGGAAATCCGCATCCAAGGGGTTAATACGACGGCTGTGGCTGCCTCAGGGTCGTAGGATAGCTTTATTTCAAGCGTGTGATGTCACCCCGAGCCCCGACACACACACGTCACTTTCGTCCTCGTCTGGGATATCGAAGACCGCCGGACGAGTTTTAAGTTGTGACAACATTTCCTCTCCACGTCACCAACTCTCCGCGCACCAGTGTTGAGATTTTGCGCTCCCAGACTAATCAGTAAACGTAATTAAGATCTGCAATGGGTAACGCAAATACATCTGTTTATACTTTAAATATATATATACAACAAAGTAGCTGAGGAAGGACTTACTCTTAATGCTTTACAAATCAGAGTTGACTGGCTGACATAGTACGCAAGCTCATAAAATTCAGCCTTCTGAGAAAACAGCTCCAGAATCTTCTTGAAAATTAGTTGGACAAATATAATTACTCAAGGGAGGGCCGAGGGGGTGTCGCGGTGCTGCACGGCTGTCAGCGTCACCGAGCCTGCTACAGTTACTCTCGTCCCATGTTGTCTTTCCTTACATGGACTCCACATGCGCCGCTCCCAGTCACAATACAGCCACGTGTGTTCTTTACTTCTTTTGGGGCAACACTCGCGATGACAGGGCGTGAAATCATGGATGAATGCGTGTTGATACTTGAGACTATAAGCTTTGGGGACCTTTTCTCGCCCTGACAACTGGGTGGCGTTTATCAGGCAAGGGAGGGCCCGAGCCTTTGTTCCCTAGCACTTAAGTTGCGACGTGCGCGAGGTCGGAGTAGGGTAGGCGAGAGTGCGTCTGGCTGAGTGGCTGACACTAGACACCGCCTTCCCTGGCCCTCCCCTCTCTCACTTCTTTGTGGCCTCTGCTGTAGATCACGGTGGCCGCATGAAGCTCGCCGCCCTAAGGCTTTGATCTGCCAGCCCGGGACAACAGGCCGGGATTATCACCAAACCTCGCCTGTACTTGAGAGTCGCGCCCTGAGTCGGTATTCTCAGACGCTTCAGCCTCTCACATCAATTATTTCCAAAGGCCGAAAAGGAGAACAGTCGGGGCTTAACGAGTATTTATGTTGGTTCACGGTACAGAAGAAGGGTCAGACTACCACCAGGGTCATAAAACTACCCATGGGAATGCCACATCAACTATTTCCAAAGGCCTAAAAGGAGAACAGTCGGGGTTTAATGAGTATTTATGTTGGTTCACGGTACAGAAGAAGGGTCAGACTACCACCAGGGTCATAAAACTACCTATGGGAATGCCACATCAACTATTTCCAAAAGCCGAAAAGGAGAACAGTCGGGGTTTAATGAGTGTTTATGTTGGTTCAAGGTACAGAAGAAGGGTCAGACTACCACCAGGGTCATAAAACTACCAACTACGCCTAAAAGGAGAACAGTCGGGGTTTAATGAGTGTTTATATTGGTTCACGGTACAGAAGAAGGGTCAGACTACCACCAGGGTCATAAAACTACCCATGGAAATGCCACATCAACTATTTCCAAAGGCCTAAAAGGAGAACAGTCGGGGCTTAATGAGTGTTTATGTTGGCCAGACTATCACCAGGGTCATAAAACTACCCATGGAAATGCCCACAACTCCTACGAAAGCCTTGTCAAATGTGTGTGAATATGCCCTCTGGGACACGCACACACATCACTCCCGGGCGCAGAGTCTTGCCGGGGCGTCGCATCATCACGACTCAGCACAAGTTCCGCAGCTGTACGTACGCAAAAACCAACAGCGATGCAATTAGAGCATTCGGAGAAGCGTGAAACCGCCTGTTCGTGGGTTCTGGGAATGTGTGTAGCCTGTCTCCTCGGTGCATTCTCTACGCATGTACTAGAGACATGAACCTAATTCCTCGTATTAGCATAAGGCTCTCGTCCTTCCCCCGCCACACCCACGAGCACCACTAAAAGCTTATGAATCACGGGGTAGAAATGAGTTATAAGGCTTCGGCACGAATTCATAGCGAAGACCTTAGTGGCAACGACGGAGGGCAGATTCCCACGACGCCGCGCCCTGCCCTGCCCAGCCCCGCCTCGCCCCGACTGGCCTCCTACACAACAGTCCTTTGTCACCGCGGCCACGACCCTCGCCCGACGAACCTGCTCCTTGACCGACCATGACGCCGCGCCATCGCAAGTTCAAGGGCTAGTGAAACGGAGATGAGCACTGGGGCCACGCACTTTTTTTTGGGGGGGAAAGGCAGAGGAAGGGAAGAGGATATTAAGGGAAAAGGGAAGGCAGAAAGTATGAAGCTATAGCGTATACCACCAACCGTATCTTTCCTTTACTACACAAGCACTAATATATTACTGCAACAGGGTCCACCTTTTCAACAGCCTCCAAAATCACATCTACTCACGGAATAAGATGAAGTTTTTAGCCAATCAGAAAGGCGCTCATTGATTCACGGGCTCTAAATGAAGCTTCGAAACCAAGACATTGACCCCAAACACCTGAAGCTATCAAGAATGCCACTATTTCTTAATGCAGGGGATGGGACGGGACGGGGAGAGGATGGCTTAGGAAAGGGAGGGAAAGAAAGGGACAGAAGGGGACGGGATGGAGAATGACGGAGATGGGGTGAAGGAGGAATGGAGCGGGGCAGAACGGGGCAGAGCGGGGCAAGATGATATGAGGATAGTCTAGGAAAAAAAAGTGAGGGAAAGAGGCAGAACGGGGTGGGATGGAGAATGGCGGGGATGGGCGGGGGAGGAATAGGGAGAGGGGCGTGAGAGTGAAGGGGAGGGAAAGGCGGGGCGCGACGGAGCGAGACGGGGCACTAAGAAGGGAGGATAGTCTAGGAGAGGGAGTGCAAGGGGCAGGGTAGGACGGGGCGGGTTGGAGAACGGGGTGGGAGGGGGCGGTGGAGGAATAGGGAGAGGGGAAAGACGGGGAAGGGCGGGGCAAGAAGAAGTATGGATGGCCTAAGAAGGGAGTGAGGAAATAGGGACAGGACAGACAGGGATGGGATGGAGAATGGCAGGATTGGGAGAGGGAGGAATAGGGAGGGGAGAGGCAGGGCGGGGCATGTAAGGAACGGGGCAAGAGGAAGGGAGAATGGTTTAGGAAAGGGAGCGAAGGAGGAGAGCGGGGAGAGATAGAGAAGGCGAAGATGGGGTGGGACGGGGAAGGGAGTGAGTGAATGGGGCAGAGGGGGGGGGGAGGGCATAGGGCGGGGTAAGGAGGAGGATGGCAGGGCGGGGTGGGGCAGTGTAGGGCGGGGCAAGGCATCCACAAACACGAAATGAGGCGGCATTGTTTCTTCTCCCGGCGGGCATGACGTCACCCCTCAACAGCGAGCCCTTAATCTGTCACCAGCCCACTCGTTTCGGCACCCGTAACGCCCACCAACCCACCCACTCACCACACTTCCCCTCCTTCCATTGCCATACGCTTGCCCCTCCCTTCCCCTCTTCCTCCCTTCACCGCCCTCCTTCCCCAGTCAATCCACGTACTCGCTCATCCATCAACCAGCTCTTTACGACGCGAGAAACACCCACTTCCTCTCCTTTTTCACCTCAGTCCTCTTGCTCCCATTTCATGTCCCCGTTTGCTTCACCTCCTCCTCCTCCGCCTCCTCCTCCGCCTCCTCTCACTCCACATACTCGGCCCTGTACCCTCTATTCCTTCTATTCCATGTTCCACGCACTCCACTAAAGAATAACTCCCGTATAGATGTATTCTCAAACGCTTTCGGCTCTCACAACAGCTATTTCCTGAGGTCACAGAAGAGATTAGTCTGGTTTTCATGACTTTCTTCACATTCACGGCGCAGAAGACTCATCAGACTATCACCAGGCTCATAAAACTCCCCTTGGATATACTAACATAACAACCTCTACGAAAGCCTTATCAAATGTGCGTGTGTAAGCCCAGAAATGTCTAAGAATATGAACCTGAGTTAGTCTCCCAGTTTTAATTTATTCCGCAACTCAGTGCATGAATGTCTGTTGCAAATGGCGTCTTTATTGCATCCCTCTACGTTTCTTTTTAATGGCATCTGTTACTACCTTTAAAATCGGTGTATCGCAAAACGCATTACTTTCTCCCATGCAGCATTTCCCCGTTACAGGAGCAGCAGAACGTTTGAATGGAGAAATCGCAATGAAAACCCGGTTATTCTTCTCTGTGGCCTTGGGAAATAGTCTTAGTAGGAGCCCGATACGTTTAGGAATACGGACTTTAATTCTCCTTAATCTCCCAGCTCTTCCCCGTTACAGGAGCAGCAGAACGTTTAAATGGAGAAATCGCAATGAAAACCCGGTTATTCTTATCTGTGGCCTTGGGATATGGTCTTAGTAGGAGCCCGGTACGTTTAAGAATATGGACTTTAATTCTCCTTAATCTCCCAGCTCTTCCCCGTCGCAGGAGCAGAAAATCGTCCTTCGCTCTCTATTCGCGTCGCCTTTCCCCTCTTATCCGTCAACAGGCGCGCCACTCAACACCCTTAATCTACGGTCTCCTCTGCAACCACTCTCGCGGCTCCTGGACCTGTTAGCCGTATTGAGCGCCAATCACGGGGCGGCAGAAATAGCGTGGCCCGGCAGATAAGCAACGAGGCGGAGGCGCGGTTCCTGGTGGAGGCGACGCGGCGGCCTGCAACCACCCGACCCCAGCCAGACGCAGACAAGACGGCGATTGTTGGGCGGGCAGACGCGGCCACGCAGAGGACATGCACACCAGCCTCGAGGGTCACGCCGGTTCTATCACCTCCGCCTCCCTTTATTAGACTCACGAATCTCCTCCCCTTTATCTTACTGGCCGTCACTCATCCACTCTTTCGGCCGCTCTTATTAGTTTCTTTATGTTGTTGTTTTGGCTTCACCGTCTCTTTCTTTCTCTCTCTCTTTCTCTTTGGGTTGTACTGTTCTCTATTCTTTTGTCTTTCCTTCCGTTCTCGTTTATCTTGTCCTCCGTTTTTGTTTCATTTGAGGGGACACCTTCATCTATCTCTCTCTCTCTCTCTCTGGGTTATATTCTTTTTTACTCTTTTGTTTTTCCTTTCCTTATTGTTTATTTTGCCCATTTCTCTTTCTCTTGATTCAGTATTTTGAGGGAGGGGGAATTTTTTATCGATTTCTTTCTTGCTTTTTATCCTCCCTATTCTCTTGTTTATCTTCCCCTCTTCCCTTTTTATTTATTCACTATTTGGGGAGGGGCACATTTTATTCTTAACCCCTTTCTTCCTTTTTGTCACCTCCATTCTTCATTCTCTATCTCCTAATTCACTTCTTTTGGGGAGAGCACTATCTACTTTGGCCTCTCTCTTCCTTTAAGTCGCCCCCCTTTCCTTATTCTCTATCTTTCCCTTATTCCCTTTCTCCCTATTCACTTTTTAGGGGGAGACACTCTTATTCTTAACGTCTTTCTCTTCAAGGCGTCTGTAACCTTGAATAACGTGTGTCATAAGATTTTTTTCTAGCGTAATTCAAGGCAGGAAAGTCTATTATTTATGGTAACTACAGTTTTTTGGGGCACTTTCTCTGTATCTAACTCATTCATATATTTCTAAGGCCTCAATCATTAAGTTTTACCTATGACAGTTTTCCGACGCTTGCAATACTCTTTCTTTCCCTCGTCACCTTCCGTCCGTCATTTTGGGGTATATGTATGAGAGTTTTTCTTTTCTTCTTCTCTCGTAACTCAGTGCATGAATATCTAATATGAATTATGGCCGGAAGTTCTGTCAGAGTCTACTATTTCTTTTATCTTCGGCATCTCCCTTCACTGCATTATAGCTTCATTAATTTCGCAAGGTAGTTCACTAATATCTCTTATGGGTTATGGCTGGAAGATTCATTGCAGTGTTTATTCCTTCTTAGAGTCCCGTCTTCCTTATCTTCGGCATCTCTTTTTTCCTCATTAAGGCGGGGTCTGTCACCATGCACTCTGCGTAATGTAATCTTCCTCCTCCTCCATTTATTTCGCAACTCAGTGCATGTGTGAATGTGTCTGCTGTGAATGGAGTCTTTATCGCATTCTTCTAGCCACCTATCTTTTTATAGCGTCTGTTACCTCTTTTTTAATATCAGTGTATCGCAAAGCACAACATTTTCCTTTAGAACCCCATTCGAGATTGGAACTTTATTGGACTTTTCTTTCAGTAGTTCCATCTCTCGGCGGGTCCGTGAATTTCCCAAGCGAAATCACACACTTGTCGCGAGAACCTTTGAGCAAGACAGCAAGCAAAGTCGGTATTCTCAGATGCTTCCTCCTCTCTCACTCTCTCTCTCTCGCATCAACCACTTCCAGAGCCCGAAAAAGGAGATTAATCGGGTTGTGATGAGTGTTTGTCATGTTCACGGTACAGAAGAAAGGTCAAACTACCACCAGGGCCATACAACTACCAATGGAAATGACCCCAACTCCTAGGAAAGCCTTGTTAAATGTATGTGTATGGTCGCCGAGTTGTTTAAGACCCCAAGACCCAAGGGAGGGGGAACTCTGGTCGTCGTTCGCTTGTGCCTCATCCGTCTGTCAGTCCGTCAGCTGTTTCTGGGTCATTCACCACACATAGAAGCCCGACAGCCGCGTCTCCCTGCCTCCCACCACCACCACTGCTCCCCCCAACCACCACCACCACCAACACCCGCCCGCCGCTATGATTAAAAACGAGGTGCTGCAATGAACACAAACAGCACAGCCAGCACGCAACGTAACAT